>NW_005200332.1:131475-141356 GCF_000372725.1 Emiliania huxleyi CCMP1516 | reverse complement strand
TTGGCTTTGTTGGCCTTGGAGTGAGCACTGTCGGTCAGACTCTGGGCGGCCGCGCGCGGTGGTCTCTTGTCCCCTCCGGAGACGGAGGGCTCTGACTCGGACCGCGCGCGCTGGCCTGCCCCTGTCTGGTCCGGGACTTCCGTTGTGGGAGGGGTCTGGTCTCCGACTGGGCTCCCTCCCCGCGGGTTGTCTGCGGGCTACCTGGTTGATCCTGCCAGTAGTCATATGCTTGTCTCAAAGATTAAGCCATGCATGTCTAAGTATAAGCGACTATACTGTGAAACTGCGAATGGCTCATTAAATCAGTTATGGTTTATTTGATGGTACCTTGCTACTTGGATAACCGTAGTAATTCTAGAGCTAATACATGCAGGAGTTCCCGACTCACGGAGGGATGTATTTATTAGATAAGAAACCAAACCGGTCTCCGGTTGCGTGCTGAGTCATAATAACTGCTCGAATCGCACGGCTCTACGCCGGCGATGGTTCATTCAAATTTCTGCCCTATCAGCTTTCGATGGTAGGATAGAGGCCTACCATGGCGTTAACGGGTAACGGAGAATTAGGGTTCGATTCCGGAGAGGGAGCCTGAGAAATGGCTACCACATCCAAGGAAGGCAGCAGGCGCGTAAATTGCCCGAATCCTGACACAGGGAGGTAGTGACAAGAAATAACAATACAGGGCTATTTTAGTCTTGTAATTGGAATGAGTACAATTTACATCTCTTCACGAGGATCAATTGGAGGGCAAGTCTGGTGCCAGCAGCCGCGGTAATTCCAGCTCCAATAGCGTATATTAAAGTTGTTGCAGTTAAAACGCTCGTAGTCGGATTTCGGGGCGGGCCGACCGGTCTGCCGATGGGTATGCACTGGCCGGCGCGTCCTTCCACCCGGAGACCGCGCCTACTCTTAACTGAGCGGGCGCGGGAGACGGGTCTTTTACTTTGAAAAAATCAGAGTGTTTCAAGCAGGCAGTCGCTCTTGCATGGATTAGCATGGGATAATGAAATAGGACTCTGGTGCTATTTTGTTGGTTTCGAACACCGGAGTAATGATTAACAGGGACAGTCAGGGGCACTCGTATTCCGCCGAGAGAGGTGAAATTCTCAGACCAGCGGAAGACGAACCACTGCGAAAGCATTTGCCAGGGATGTTTTCACTGATCAAGAACGAAAGTTAGGGGATCGAAGACGATCAGATACCGTCGTAGTCTTAACCATAAACCATGCCGACTAGGGATTGGAGGATGTTCCATTTGTGACTCCTTCAGCACCTTTCGGGAAACTAAAGTCTTTGGGTTCCGGGGGGAGTATGGTCGCAAGGCTGAAACTTAAAGGAATTGACGGAAGGGCACCACCAGGAGTGGAGCCTGCGGCTTAATTTGACTCAACACGGGGAAACTTACCAGGTCCAGACATTGTGAGGATTGACAGATTGAGAGCTCTTTCTTGATTCGATGGGTGGTGGTGCATGGCCGTTCTTAGTTGGTGGAGTGATTTGTCTGGTTAATTCCGTTAACGAACGAGACCGCAGCCTGCTAAATAGCGACGCGAACCCTCCGTTCGCTGGAGCTTCTTAGAGGGACAACTTGTCTTCAACAAGTGGAAGTTCGCGGCAATAACAGGTCTGTGATGCCCTTAGATGTTCTGGGCCGCACGCGCGCTACACTGATGCACTCAACGAGTCTATCACCTTGACCGAGAGGGTCCGGGTATCTTTTGAAATTGCATCGTGATGAGGATAGATTATTGCAACTATTAATCTTCAACGAGGAATTCCCTAGTAGCGTGTGTCATCAGCGCACGTTGATTACGTCCCTGCCCTTTGTACACACCGCCCGTCGCTCCTACCGATTGAATGATCCGGTGAGGCCCCCGCACTGCGGCGCCGCAGCTGGTTCTCCAGCCGCGACGCCGCGGGAAGCTGTCCGAACCTTATCATTTAGAGGAAGGAGAAGTCGTAACAAGGTTTCCGTAGGTGAACCTGCGGAAGGATCATTACCGGTCTTTCCAACCCACACCGATGTTGCACCGTACCCCGTCTAATCCCGTCGCGGGCTCCGCGTTCGCACGGAGCGCGCGGCTGTCCGGGGGGCTCTCCTGAGCCGACCCGGGCCCGCACCCCTCTTGTCTCGCGCCTGGGTGAGTGTGGAGTGCTCGTGTGCGCCTCGGGCGCGCGCGTGTCTCTCCCCTCCCCACGGCCCCCTCTCTTGCGCAGCGCGGGCTCTCACGCCGGCGCTGCCTCAACTTATGAAACCCCACAACTCCTGCCGATGGATATCTTGGCTCTCGCAACGATGAAGAACGCAGCGAAATGCGATACGTAGTGCGAATTGCAGAATTCAGTGAATCATCGAACCTTTGAACGCAAATGGCGCATCCGGGCTCCGCTCGGACGCATGTCTCTTCGAGGGGCGCCTCCATCCTCCTCGGAGCGAGAGAGCTCTCTCTCTCGTCTCCGGAGCCGGCGGCCGCGCGGGGGAGCCTCGGCCCCCTCGCGCGCCCGCCCAAGGCTGCCTTGCGAGCGCGGCGGCGGCGTCTAACCCGCGTCCCCGCCGGAGTGCTAAGTCCACGACTAGACCTCTGGTGGACGCGTGCCCCGTTCTGCCTCGCGACCCCCGGCGTGCGCGGTGCCTCTCCTCTCCTCCGGGAGAGCGAGGCCCGCCCGCCCCGGCGCGCGGCCGCTCTCTGTGCGGCCGCGCGCCTCGAAACCCGCCATCGAATGAGGCAAGACTACCCGCTGAACTTAAGCATATCACTAAGCGGAGGAGAAGAAACTAACCAGGATGCCCCTAGTAATGGCGAATGAAGCGGGCTGAGCTCACGCTGCCAATCTGGAGGCCTCGCGTATGCAGCGCCCCCCGAATTGTGGTCTAGAGAGGCGTTATCGGCCGTGCCCGCCGCTCAAGTCCCTTGGAACAGGGTGTCGGAGAGGGTGAGAATCCCGTACCGTGGCGGGTTGCGGCCTTACGATGCGTTCTCGTCGAGTCGGGTTGCTTGGGATTGCAGCTTGAATTGGGTGGTAAATTCCATCTAAAGCTAAATACTGGCGAGAGACCGATAGCGAACAAGTACCGTGAGGGAAAGATGCAAAGAACTTTGAAAAGAGAGTCAAAGAGTGCTTGAAATCGGTAGGAGGAAACCCGGATGGGCCCGGCTTCGGCGCGCCGACTCAGCCTGGGGTTCTCCCCAGGTGCACTTCTGCGCGCCGGGTCAGCCGCGCCTCGGCGCCGCGCCTCAACCCGGGAGCGGGGCTTTACGGCCAGCTCCCGTCCTGGCGCGGCCCGGGGCCCGGCTGACGGAACGGGCCCCTCCGACCCGTCTAGAAACACGGACCAAGGAGTCTGACACGTGTGCGAGTACCCGGGTGGCAAGCCCGCGTGCGGAATGAAAGTGAAGGGCATGCCCTGCCAACCGACCTTGACCTGCTGTGAGGGGTTTGAGTGGAGCACACCTGTCGGGACCCGAAAGATGGTGAACTATGCCTGGGTAGGGTGAAGCCAGAGGAAACTCTGGTGGAGGCTCGTAGCGATACTGACGTGCAAATCGTTCGTCGAATCTGGGTATAGGGGCGAAAGACTAATCGAACCATCTAGTAGCTGGTTCCCTCCGAAGTTTCCCTCAGGATAGCTTGAACGCAACGGTTTTGTCAGGTAAAGCGAATGATTAGAGGCCTGTGGGCTGAAACAGCTTGCACCTATTCTCAAACTTTAAATGGGCAAGAGGCCCGGGATGCTTGAGTGATCCCGGGCGGCGAACGGCGCGTTCAAAGTGGGCCATTTTTGGTAAGCAGAACTGGCGATGCGGGATGAACCGAACGCCGCGCTAAGGTACCCAAGTGTCCGCTCATCAGATACCACAAAAGGCGTTGGTACCTCCAGACAGCAGGACGGTGGCCATGGAAGTCGGAACCCGCTAAGGAGTGTGTAACAACTCACCTGCCGAAGGTACTAGCCCTGAAAATGGATGGCGCTCAAGCGGACCACCGATGCGCGGCCGCCGGCGCGAGCGCGAGGCGCCGGCGAGTAGGAGGGCGCGGGGCTCGCGGCGCAGCCTTGGGCGCGAGCCTGGGTGAAGCGGGCCCCGGTGCAGATCTTGGTGGTAGTAGCAAATATTCAAATGAGAACTTTGAAGACTGAAGTGGAGAAAGGTTCCGTGTGAACAGCAGTTGGACACGGGTGAGCCGACCCTAAGAGACAGGAAAACTCCGCCGAACGCGGCTGGTTCTGTCAGCCCGTCCGTCGAAAGGGAATCGGGTTAATATTCCCGAGCCAGCGCGTGGATGGTGGGCGGCGACGCGAACGAACCCGGAGACGCCGGCGGGAGCCCTGGGAAGAGTTCTCTTTTCTTCTTAACTGCCTCCTGCCCTGGAATCGGTTTAGCCGGAGCGAGGGCTACACGGCAGGCAAAGCACCCTAAGTCTTGGGGTGTCCGGCGCGCTCCCGACGGCCCGTGAAAATCCGGGGGAGCGGTTCGTTCTCACGCCTGGTCGTACTCATAACCGCATCAGGTCTCCAAGGTGAACAGCCTCTAGTCGATAGAGCAATGTAGGTAAGGGAAGTCGGCAAAATGGTTCCGCAACCTCGGGAGAAGGAATGGCTCTGAAGGCTGGGCGCAGGGGTCCTAGGCTCGAGGCCGGCTGGCTGCGCGGGGACTACGGCCTCACGGCTGCGGATCCCGCGCGGCCGTCCGGCGGACGGCCTAGGAGCGCTCCGGCTCTCCCTGCGCGACGAACAGCCGCTTCAGAACTGGCGCGGACAAGGGGAATCCGACTGTTTAATTAAAACAAAGCATTGCGATGGCCCGCGAGGGTGCTGACGCAATGTGATTTCTGCCCAGTGCTCTGAATGTCAAAGTGAAGAAATTCAACCAAGCGCGGGTAAACGGCGGGAGTAACTATGACTCTCTTAAGGTAGCCAAATGCCTCGTCATCCAATTAGTGACGCGCATGAATGGATTCGTGAGATTCCCACTGTCCCTATCTACTGTCTAGCGAAACCACAGCCAAGGGAACGGGCTTGGAAGAATCAGCGGGGAAAGAAGACCCTGTTGAGCTTGACTCTAGTCTGTTACTGTGGAACGACTTGATGGGTGTAGAATATGCGGGAGGGGCAACCCGACAGTGAAATACCGCAACCGTCAACGTTGTTTTACTTACTCGGTGGCGCGGAGGGAGGCTCGCCTCACTTCTGGATCCAAGCCGCTTCGTGCGCGCGATCCGCGTCGGGGACACTAACAGGTGGGGAGTTTGGCTGGGGCGGCACGTCTGTTAAAAAATAACGCAGGCGCCCGATTTTGAGCTCAATGAGAACAGAAATCTCATGTGGACCGAAAGGGGAAAAGCTCGGTTGATTTTGATTTTCAGTACGAATACAAACCGCGAAAGCGTGGCCTATCGATCCTCTCGTCTTTGGGAATTTCAAGCTAGAGGTGTCAGAAAAGTTACCACAGGGATAACTGGCTTGTGGCTGCCAAGCGTTCATAGCGACGTAGCTTTTTGATCCTTCGATGTCGGCTCTTCCTATCACTGCCTCGCAGCGGGGGCCAAATGCAGGATTGTTCACCCACCAACAGGGAACGTGAGCTGGGTTTAGACCGTCGTGAGACAGGTTAGTTTTACCCTACTGCTGTCTGTTTTTCTACGGTAATTTGGTTCAGTACGAGAGGAACCACCAATTCGCATCATCGGTATAGCCGCCGCCGGAAACGGCGATGCGGCGAAGCTGCCATGCGCCGGATTATAACTGAACGCCTCTAAGTTAGAATCCATGCCGGAAGGAAAGCCACCTACCGGCCCGGGGACGCCACGAGCAACGGTAGCACTGCCTGAGCCGCGAGCGACCACAATTCACGGACCCGGGCCGACGAATCCCTTGCAGACGACTTGAATAAGGAACGGGGTATTGTACGCGGCAGAGTGGCCTTGTTGCCACGATCCGCTGAGATTCAGCCTTGGTTCTGACGATTTGTTGCGCGCGCGCAACAACCCTCAGGGCCTCTCCCGTTCCCCAGTCGCTCTCTCGGCGCTCTCCCCCTCTCTCGCCTCTCCTCCGAGCCTCACTCGCTCGGGGGCGGAGCCGAGGGGGCGAGAGCGCGATTTCTGCCCAAGGCAGCGCGCAGGCCACTGCGCAGACACACCCGGCTCTCCCCGAGCCGCCACTGGGCGCTCCCGCGGTCCCCTCCGGGCTAAATGCGGCCTCCGGAGCGGGTGGCGCGAGCGTCTAAGTCTACTCAGAGCCTTCCACGCTCTTCTTTGCGTTCCGAAGCACCCACTGCGCTCCTCTGTGTAGCATCGCCCGGCCAACTCGCTTGCCCACTGTCATTGTCCCCGCCGCCCTCTCACTGTGGCCGCCCTGTACCGTTTCCTCCACCGCCCTCGCCACCGCCCTCGCCACTGCCCTCGCCACCGCCCCCACGCCGCCGCTACCATTCCGGCCACCCTCGCCGCCCCCACCCTCATCCCCACCTTGCCCCCGCCGCCCGTTGCAGCTGCAATCCCCACCCGCCCTCCGACGCTAGCCCCCGCCCTCACCGCCGCCCTCACCGCCGCCCTCGCCGCCACCCTCGCCGCCATCCTCGCCTCCGCCGCTGCTCTCACCACCCTCGCCGCCACCCTCGCCGCCATCCTCGCCTGGATACCGCGCCGCAGAGCAGCCCGAGAGCACCTCAACTTTCCGACCCGCGATGTGGCCGGCTCGGCCGACCCGAGCGTGGTCCATAGCGGTGGCAGTCCTACTGATGATTAGGTTGAAGAGGAGTAAGCTCCAGTGGGCAAGGGGGCAGTTAGGGGGGCGGTGGCGGCGGTGCAGCTGGTGCTACGGCGGCAGCGTCGAGAGTGCAAGTGTAAGGAAGCGACTACAACGGAGTCTCTACCGGCGATATGGGGGGCTACGACGGCGGGAGAGCTCTCTCTCGCCGCCCCCCGGGCCGTCTCGAAGGACCGCGCAGCCCAAGCCCTGAGGCCTTGCTGTCGAGGGCAGATATTCTCCTCGGAAGGCCTCCAGCCGCCACCTCGGGTGGCAGTGACGGTGCCGCGTAGGGGAGGCAGCACGAGTCCCCCCCTCTGACGAGTAGCGCACAGCTGGACTCGGCTAGGGCCTACGGGCGTCGACCACAATGAAGCCGTCATTCCGCAGCCGCAGCAGCTGCTTTGCCCGCCGTCCGCCTCCGCCAGGCCACCCCTGCACGTGTGGGCAGGCGGCGGCAACGCCTATCGCCCGACGGGGAGGGGCTGAGAAACGAACGACGCATCGACCGAGAAGTCGCGCCGAGTGGCGTGATTGCGGCCGATAGCACCTACTCGGGCCTAGACCGGTCCCCTTCCGAGCGATGAGTCGCAGTATCGGCTCTGAGACGAGGGTTTGGGCTCCGCGATGGGCAGCGGCGACGTGTGCTGCAGGCCGAGAATGCACACCATGGCCGCAAAATGCACATTTATGGGTGGAGATGGCCACTCCTACGCCTTCGGCAACACCGAAGAGAAGGCCCGCCGCCAAACATGGGCTGCAAGGCGCGCGGGCAGCCCGGCCAACCCTTCTCCCACAAGACCGGCCACGGCTACGTCAAGGCGCGCATCGCGGTTTCTACCACGACGCGATCTTTGTCAAGCGCAACAACTTCAACCTGCTGCTCCACGAGACGTTCGGCGGCGGCTTCTCGCCCATCGCCGTTCTCAACCTACGCCGCCTCGCGCGCAAAGTCGCGCGCGGCAGCGTTGACCGCACGGCCTACTCGCCCAAGTACTCACTCTCTTTTATGTCCCACCATGCAGAGCGCATCTCTCTCTGTTGTGCGAGGCGTGAACCGCGCCATTCGCTCTCACCTGGCAACCCTGTCTGCACGTCTCGCGCGCGCGTGAACAGGGCTCCAGGCCCCAAATGACGTGTGAGTGTTAGAGTTGTTTGGTATCGCTAAAAATCTCTCGGAACAAGCAAGGGTCTTGGGAGGATGCCATTTTGGGGGGTGCGGGGGCACACACAACGCGACACGGAGAGGGGGTGGGCAGGATCACCCACACAGGATCACCCACACAGGACAGTGGGAGAACAAAATGCCTTGGAAGGACGACGACGGGCAGCCGAAGACGATGCAAATTCTTGCACGCGAAAATTCTTTTCGCGGCCTTGAAACGAACGACCTGGCTTGCTCCACGCGCTGCTGGTGCGCAGCGTGCGCCGTTCTGCACTCGGGAACACCACCGATCCACTCTCCGCTCTCCTCCAGCCGCACAGAGCCCAACAAGACCCCCCGACGGTCGGCGTTGAGCGTCGTTGAGCAGTGCCACGAGAGGCAGCAGCGTCTCGTCCGTGTGCCACAGCCGCGTGTGAGTTGCGATGGGAGCCAGCTAGCCTCCCGACCGGCCTCCCGCGCACACTCGCACTCCGCAGCCTCGAGCCTCACCACGCCCGCTGCACACTGCCTCAGGCACCTTCGCTCCCGCCACCACGCCGCCGCTCCAGTGCTCCTGCCACCGCCGCAGCCCTCCGCGTCGCGTTTCCGCCACCCTTTGACCGAGACCGTGCGCTAGGCCGGCGTGCAGCTACAGGTGCGCGGCGGTGCGCCGCGCACCACCGCCGCGCTCTCACTCCTCATCCCGGCCAGCTCTCCCCTCTTTCCGCCCCGCAGCTCCCCCGTCACCTCGCGATATCTCCCTCCCTCCCTCCCTCCCTCTCTCGGAGCCTCTCGGCAGGCCTCCGTCCCTCCCCCCCCCCCCCTTCCTCCGCCGACCGCGCACCGCGCCATCCCCGCCGCCGTCGGCCTCACACCAGGTCTCATCGGCGCTCTCTGCCGTAGGTTGCGCGCCGCTGCAGGGCGGGCTGCGCGGCTCGTCGTTCGTGCGTCAGGCGCGGCCGCGGCGCTCTCGCCTCTGCCGAGGCGCGCTAGCTGCTCGCATCGCCGCTCTCCCCCCTCTCTCGCACCTCTCTCTGCACTCTTCGGCGGCAGCCCCGCAGGCTCGGGTCGCTGCAACCTCGAGTCGGGTTGGAGCGGATGGGCGGCGCGGGGGCCAGCGTCGGCGGCGCCGCCCCGCCGCCGCCTCAATTCCTCCTCCTCCTCCGTCGCTGTCTACATCTTTCGACGGCATGCGCCGCCTCGCAGGGCGCGTCCAGAGCAGCTCGGGCGGCGCTGCTGCGGCGGGGGCGGATGGCGCGGTCGCCGCGCCGCTCATCGGTGAGCCGGCGCTCCCGCGCGGCGCTCCGGCGGCCGGCGGCGTGTTTCGCCGCTGCGGAGGGCGTTGTCGTCGCGAGGGGCGGGCCCACGGCGGCGGAGGCGCTGCGCTGACGGCCGCTGACGGCGGCGGTGAGGGCCCAAGCGCCGGCCGAAGAAGCGTTGCCGCGATTGCCGTGGCGTGCCGCCTGGCGGGCCCGGCGAGCGGTCCCCGCCGGTCGGGGTTGCCAGCGCTGCACGGTGCGAGCCGCAAATCCCGCCCCCCGCCACCTCTCGCCCCTCCCCCAGCCCTCTCCCTCGGCCCCGCCTCTCGCCCCGCCCGGGACTCTCCCCACGCCGCCTCTCCGCCACCCGCCAGCCATCCCCGCCCCCGCCACCCTGGCCCCAGCGCGCACGCACCCGCACGCGTCCCTGCCGCAGACTGGCGCGGCGACAAGGTGATCGAGGCTGAGCATATGCACTGGAGGCGACGGCCTCGACTTGCGCGCGATCGGCGCCTCGCTCCTCTCGGCTCGGCAACTATACGCGGCGCGCCAGCGTCGGCCTGGTCAAGGCTGCCCCGCACACACCCCTCTCGCCGTCGCCTCCTCCCTCCTTCCCCCGCCCTCCCCCTCCGCCCCCCTCCCCCTCTCCCGCGCGGCGCAGCGTCCCTCCTCCCCCCGCAGCCCTCACGCCCCTCTCCTCTCCGCGCGGTCATGCGTGTAAACAAACCCGCGT
>NW_005200332.1:128830-131375 GCF_000372725.1 Emiliania huxleyi CCMP1516 | reverse complement strand
GGGCCCCGGCGGGGGCGTCCCGGTCCCGTGCACCGAGGCGGGGCGGCGGGGTGTGGTGCGGCGAGGTCGGTGTGCCGTCCGCCCCGGTCCCGGAGCCCGTCTCCCGGCTCCACGGGGCCCAAGTCGCTTCGTTTCGGGTGTGTTTGGCTTTGTTTGCAGTCGGTGTGCGCGTTTCCTAGTCAAAACGTCGCGTTCGGTTCGCATTTGCATCCCCAGTCCCATTCCATTCGGCTTCGGGGCGAATCGGTATGACTGGGACCGCAGTTTCCCCAGTGTGTCCGCGCCTCGGCTCGTAATGGTCTCACCCAATCAAAGCGGCGCCCTCCGGCGTACCACTTAGAGGAATACGCATTTCTGCGGCGAATACAAACGCGAGTACGCGCACCGGCGCGGACACACTGGGGCTTGTCTGGCGGTGCTGCCCGCGCGGTCGGTACCGCCCTCTCGGCCACCCAAGCAGGTGGATAGGTGAGGAGACGCGCAGAACGGCGGCCGCGAGGCAGCCGGCGCGGTGCTCCCTCGGCGCGGTTCGCCGGAGCAGACTTTTGCTTACGGTTTGAGCCGCGGCCCGGTAGGTTGACTGAGCGGCTGGTGCGTGTGAGGCGGTGCTGGGCGGGGTTGGGTCGCCACTGCGCGATCCGGCCCCAGTCTCGGTTACGTAGACGCCTGGTCAGCACGTGCCGCCGCGGGGACTCACCCTCCCCCGACGCAAAAGCTCCCTCGCTGTGCCCCTCCGGACTGGATGGGGCCGCCTGGGCAGCGGCTGTGTGTGAGAAGCAGATGGTTTCCCGATGGGCAGACGCCTCGTGCGCCTCACCCCGCAGCGCGGCTGGCTCGCAGCTCGGAGGTTTCCTCTGGGCGCGGGTCGGCTGGCTGCACTGTCGGTGGCGGTGGCGCCTCGACTGGCCCCGCGTAACAAGGCCCTGGCAGGCTCAGCGGTGCAGCCCTCCCCTTTCGGAGCGGCTCCCGCCCTGCTGTGGAGCTGCGGCGTGTCGGTTGTGATGCGCTTCTAGCCACCGAGCGGTCGTGCGAATCCTTGAGTGGAGGCGCGATGCGCGGCGCCCCGCGAGGCCGCCCGTACTGGGCCGGCCCGCGGCTTGGCGCCGCGCGAGGGCTGCGGCTCTGACTAGAGCCGCGCTCCGTAACATGATTACGACACGTGTCCTTGGCTTTGTTGGCCTTGGAGTGAGCACTGTCGGTCAGACTCTGGGCGGCCGCGCGCGGTGGTCTCTTGTCCCCTCCGGAGACGGAGGGCTCTGACTCGGACCGCGCGCGCTGGCCTGCCCCTGTCTGGTCCGGGACTTCCGTTGTGGGAGGGGTCTGGTCTCCGACTGGGCTCCCTCCCCGCGGGTTGTCTGCGGGCTACCTGGTTGATCCTGCCAGTAGTCATATGCTTGTCTCAAAGATTAAGCCATGCATGTCTAAGTATAAGCGACTATACTGTGAAACTGCGAATGGCTCATTAAATCAGTTATGGTTTATTTGATGGTACCTTGCTACTTGGATAACCGTAGTAATTCTAGAGCTAATACATGCAGGAGTTCCCGACTCACGGAGGGATGTATTTATTAGATAAGAAACCAAACCGGTCTCCGGTTGCGTGCTGAGTCATAATAACTGCTCGAATCGCACGGCTCTACGCCGGCGATGGTTCATTCAAATTTCTGCCCTATCAGCTTTCGATGGTAGGATAGAGGCCTACCATGGCGTTAACGGGTAACGGAGAATTAGGGTTCGATTCCGGAGAGGGAGCCTGAGAAATGGCTACCACATCCAAGGAAGGCAGCAGGCGCGTAAATTGCCCGAATCCTGACACAGGGAGGTAGTGACAAGAAATAACAATACAGGGCTATTTTAGTCTTGTAATTGGAATGAGTACAATTTACATCTCTTCACGAGGATCAATTGGAGGGCAAGTCTGGTGCCAGCAGCCGCGGTAATTCCAGCTCCAATAGCGTATATTAAAGTTGTTGCAGTTAAAACGCTCGTAGTCGGATTTCGGGGCGGGCCGACCGGTCTGCCGATGGGTATGCACTGGCCGGCGCGTCCTTCCACCCGGAGACCGCGCCTACTCTTAACTGAGCGGGCGCGGGAGACGGGTCTTTTACTTTGAAAAAATCAGAGTGTTTCAAGCAGGCAGTCGCTCTTGCATGGATTAGCATGGGATAATGAAATAGGACTCTGGTGCTATTTTGTTGGTTTCGAACACCGGAGTAATGATTAACAGGGACAGTCAGGGGCACTCGTATTCCGCCGAGAGAGGTGAAATTCTCAGACCAGCGGAAGACGAACCACTGCGAAAGCATTTGCCAGGGATGTTTTCACTGATCAAGAACGAAAGTTAGGGGATCGAAGACGATCAGATACCGTCGTAGTCTTAACCATAAACCATGCCGACTAGGGATTGGAGGATGTTCCATTTGTGACTCCTTCAGCACCTTTCGGGAAACTAAAGTCTTTGGGTTCCGGGGGGAGTATGGTCGCAAGGCTGAAACTTAAAGGAATTGACGGAAGGGCACCACCAGGAGTGGAGCCTGCGGCTTAA
>NW_005200332.1:106894-128730 GCF_000372725.1 Emiliania huxleyi CCMP1516 | reverse complement strand
CCCCTCCAGAGAGAGAGGCTGCGATGGAAAGTGGCGAAGTGGTTCAGGATACGGCACGAGGTCAAGAAATGGAGCGGCACAATGAGCGACGGATATAGGAGGGAATGGGAGGGAGAGGGCTTTTGGAGGGAGCCAAACCTGGCGCAGCTCTGGAAGGCCCTCGAGGCTCAGCCGCAGCTGGCGAATAGAGAAAGGCGCGCGAGGGCATTGGCGGTCTGTGAGCGCGAACGACGCGACGCTGAACAGGAATTCCTCCTGTGCCCGCGGACGGGGGGGGAGAAACTCACAGAGGTGATGCAGGAGGTTGCGACAGAGAATAGCGGCAACAATGCCAGGAGAGTCTTCGAGATTCTGAACAAGGAGATGGGCAGAAGAGCGGGCGGGGGGGAGCTGGTTGCGATGTATGAGGGAGGTGAGTGGGTAACCTGCCAGACGACGGGAGAGCAGGTCTGGCAAAGACACGTGGTGCGAGGGGACGAAGTCCGCGACGCCGCGGCGAGGAGGGGGAAGGAGATCAACGCGCGGAGGGAGGCGGACATGGTGGCGGTCGAGGCGCTCCTAGCAATGACAAAACCAGCCAGGGCGGAGGCCCAGCCCCCGGGGGTGGAGGGGACAGGACGGCTCGTGGCTAACGCGTTGACGTGGTCGGCGTGCGAGGCGGCGATCAGGAAATTCAAGAAAGGAAAGGCCATAGGCAGCGACAAACTAGACGGGTACCTGATCCGACTTTCGCCGAGGGGAGTGCAGAGGGAGTACTGGAGGCTGCTGCAGGAGATTGTGCGGGAGGAGCAGTATCCCAAAGTGTGGAACGACTGGATTGCTATGATGGCAATGAAGCCGGGGGAGGATCCGAAGGAGCTCGAGAGGAGGCGGGACCTTTGGGTACAACCACAATCTATGAAGGGGCTGATGCGCATGCTACTGCCAGAATACGACAGAGCGGCAGCACACACGGTACCGGGCTCGCAGAGCGGCTTCACCAAGGGGATGAATGCACCTGCGCAGACGCTAACGGCAAGGCTGCACGCGGAGGAGTGCATGATAGAAAGGAAGATGTGTGTGAGAGGATACATAGACTTAGGCACGTACTTCATGAGCGTCGTGAATGAGGTGCAATGGAGAGTGGAGGAGTGGGCCGGTGTGCCAGCAGACGTCACGAGAGTGCTAAAGGCACTGAGGGAAGGGCTCGGCGACCTGCCAGGGCTAACAGGCAGATATGAGACGGGCTATGGGCTCAGCCCGAGGTTTGATATTGAACAGGGATTAGGCCAGGGCTGCCTGCTCTCGCCTACACGGAGTAAGCTCATGCTCGCGGTGATGCAGCGAGCAGTGAGCAAATTATGCCAGGGGTTCGAGTTCACTGCGGCAGGGGAGAGCGTGCCGCAGTTAGTATACGCAGACGACTGCCTGCTGTTGAGTAACGATATAGCCACGATGCAGCTCGCGCTCGAGTGCGCCTGGCTGGTCACCAAAATATGCGGAAACAGCCTACAGGTGAAAAAGAAGAAGAAGTCTGCATGGTCCGCGACCTACTGGAAGGAGGGGACGGAAGTGGACGTGACGGGGTACGAGATGAAGATGCCAGACGGGACAATAATCCCTCAGCTAGTGGGGGACGAGACGTACAAGTATCTCGGGACCGAGCTGCGAACCGGATGGGCAAACGGCGAGTGGCAGAAGGACATGAGGGAACGGGTCAGGAGAGATTGCAAGCGCGCGCTATGGCTCGTTGGGAACCTCTCGCACCTGACCGTGGAGCAGATGAGGCGCAACATGGCGCTCGCACTCAGCGGCATCATTGGATACTATGGCAGGTCAACAGTCATCACGTGGGAAGATTGTGAGGCCATAGAGCAGGTCAGGGCTTCAGCACTCAGGGCCAGGAGATTCTCGGTGGGAGTGCCAAAGCTGCAGATGTACGACGCAGAGGAGGGGGCAGGGATGGAGATGGAGCACGCATACACCTATGCGGTCGCTGCGCTGGTGGATCAAGTGGACAGGGCGCTGTGTGCAACGGAGGGAGAGCCAGCCAGGCTGGCTGTGGAGAGCAGCCTCGCGCACACACTGAAGCGCTTGGGTTGCAGGAGCGACAACCCTCTCGAGTGGAAGCCTCCCTGGGACTGGGAGAAGGAACTCTCAGATGACCTCGTCATCGAGGCGTACCTGAAGGCCAGGTGGAGGAGTGGAGCAGACACCCTCGCCACAGCAGGATGGAGAGAGAGGGCAAGGGGCCCGCTGCGCCCGAGTGCATGGGCAGTGACAGATAAGGAGCGAGCAGAGCGAGGCCCAATGCTATACGAGGGGCAATGTGCGTGCGACTTTGCGCGGTGCCTGGCGAGGCGCGGGGTGGCAGCATGGGCGGACATCACCAACGCAACGAATGGAGTGTTCATGACTTGGCCAGAGTCCCGAGACCTACATGGGCTGGCAAACGGGCAACGAGAGGAGGCTGAATATCGCCATCTGTGTCGCCAGCTTGGTGGGCCCGAGCTACAGCGGCGGCGGGACGAGTGGAAGACAAGCGTCCTCGGCGGCAGGGGCAGAGGAGAGTGCCCAGCACGGAGGAGGCCGCGAGGCAGGCCACCAGGCAAAGGCAAAGGGAGGGCAGGCGGAGTGGGAGGGCAGCGCGCCGCAGCGAATGCTAATTCCTGCCGATTAGCCCATCCGACAAGTACGACGGAAGAAATAACGGTCGGAGTTCGAGAAAACAATGCGAATCAGCTAGAGGCATGGAGAGCGGGTAGCTGGAATGTGGCTTCGATTACGTCGGAAGCGTGGCGGTAAAAGTTGGCCGCGCGGATTCATACCGCCAGCGAGGAGAGCGAGGAGCGAGCGAGTGCGAGGGGGTGAGAGTGAGTGAGTGAGTGAGTGAGTAAGTGTGTGTGTGTGTGTGTGTGTGTGTGTGTGTGTGTGTGTGTGTGTGTGTGTGTGTGTGTGTGTGTGTGTGTGTGTGTGTGTGTGTGTGTGTGTGTGTGTGTGTGTGTGTGTGTGTGTGTGTGTGTGTGTGTGACTCTCTCTCTCTCTCTCTCTCATCTCTCTCTCTCTCTCTCTCTCTCTCTCTCTCTCTCTCTCTGTGTGTGTGTGTGTGTGTGTGTGTGTGTGTGTGTGTGTGAGTAAATAAATAAAAACGGACACCTCTACTGTGAGATGGGTAAGGAACAGGTCCCCGCCCTTGCGATATATTTGCCACAAAGAACCCCGCATTTGCCCGTGTGCCGTGTCTGCCCGTATCTGCCCGTATCTGCCCGTATCTGCCCGTATCTCTTTCTCTGGTAGGACGGGAACGAGATGATAGTAGGGAGTAGAAGAAAGCAAAGAGGAGCCCTGCGCACGCACGACTCCGCAGGAGAAGCCCCTCCCGCCCGTGCTTGCGCAGCGCAGCCTCCCGTATCTCGACCCGTCTCCCCCGGTATCTCCCCGTATCTCGTATCTCCCGGCATCTCCCGGCATCTCCCAGTATCCCGCAGTATCCCGCGGTATCGCCCGCGGTATCCCGCCATATCTCGCCGCGGATACCGTGAAAAAAATCGTCCAGACCAGGGATGTGCGGTGTGGCTAAATATACGAGACAGTGTGTGCCCGGGCTCACACACACCACTCCTCTTCTCCTGTAGAGTTCTCTCTGCGAGCGATCGCTTTCAGTACATTTCAGCTACATCCGACAAGCACTTACGAACGCCTTACACATCGGCCGGGGCGACTGCCGGTGCGCTTGCAAGTCGCGCCTTCACGTACAGGTACGGCACAGGCAAGGAGCTGCCGTCTTGCGCAGGCGAGGGCGTGTAGAAGGCGCAGTGACTCTTCTCAACGTGCGCCGTATCGAAATCGAAGCCCGACATCTCTAGCTTCGCAGCGAGCTCGGACAGCGTCACGCCCGCCACGTTCTGGTGGCGTGTGGGGCTGGCGATCGCGGCCCCGCTCTCGTCGACCGCGTCCTCCCACTGAAAGCTCGCCCACAGCTCACCCTTTGGCTTTAGCACGCGGGCAAACTCCGGGAGGCAGATGGCATGGTCGAGGAGTTCGAGCGCACCAACGCAGAGCACGAGGTCGAGGCTCTCCGACTCGACCGCGGCGAGGCCGGCGTTGGCGTCGGCGAGGAAGAGGCGGTTGTAGACTCGCCGCTCCCGTGCTCTCGCCAGCATCCCGACCGAGAGGTCAGTGCCGCTCATGTGGCCCTCGAAGCCGCACAGGCGGAGCTGGTGCCCCGGAAGACCGATCCCGCAGGCCACGTCCAGAACCGCCCCTTCACCTCGCAGCTCATCGGTCGCGGCGCGCGCCGATCGCGCGATCCAATCGTAGTAGGTGCAGCGGTTGCCGACGGTCCACACTGCGTACTTGCTCGCCATCCGGTCGAATTTGGCGGCGAGCAGCCCCGGCTGCGCAGTCAACGCCTTCATGTCGAAGCCGCCGCCAAACCTGGCGATGTTTTTCGTGTACCAGTTGGACTCGGGGTCGATGTGGGTGCCAGTGGCCGCCTGCGCCTCCACCACCGCGGCGGCAAGCTCCCTGCCCGCACCCGTGGCGGGCAGTGCCGCCTCGACCATCTGCGGCAGCGCGAGCCGCAGCAGCGCGAGGCGCGACGCGGGCACCTGCTGCGCGAGCGCGGCCCCCGACGCGCGAAGTGACGCGACAAAGTCGGCCTCCGCCTCAGCCGTCGCCGCCGCCGCCGCTGCCTCCGCTGCACAGGTCCGCTGCCGCATGGCCACTCCGCGGAGGAGGTCGATTGGCGACGTCGGGCTAGGTGCGCGGCCGAGCTCGATGGTCATGGCATTGTGCGCCTCGAAGCCCGCCCGTCGAAAGAGGGCCGCCTCGGCGTCCGAAGCGGCCATCACGAAGCCCTTGGTGCAGCCCGTCTCCCTCCACCGAGCGACCACGTGCTCGAGCAGCGCCGCCGCCACCGCGTCGCGCTCGCGCTGCTCGCGATCGACATGCAGGCCCCACACGACGCCGAGTTTGATCAGCGTCTGCCACGAGTGGTTGTTCGACCCAGGACCCTCCCACACGTTGCTCGACGCGCAGCCCACAACTGCGCCCGTGGCGTCGCGAGCCACGCAGACCGCGTACTCGAGCCGCTCCCGCGCCCCTTTGACGAAGGCAGCAGCTCGCTCAGGGAGCTCCTCCCCGGCCCAGCGGCTGGCTCCTGGGGCTCGCTCCTCCAGGTGCTTGGCGCGAAGATGGCGGAGGACGTGCGCGTCGGCCTCTGCGCCGTGCGCCGTCTCGAGGGTGACGGAGCTCGGAGCAGGCGCGGCGGCATCACTCGGCTGGAGTTCCAGCAGCAGCATGTCGGCCTCTGCGCCGTGCGCCGTCTCGAGGGTGACGGAGCTCGGAGCAGGCGCGGCGGCATCACTCGGCTGGAGTTCCAGCAGCAGCATGTGCCCCGGCCCGAAGCCGAGCCGTTCGTAGACGCGGCGCGCCTCCTCTGAGGCGCACAGCAGGACACCTCGCTGGCAGCCAATCGAGGTCCAGTGCTTAATCACCGCTTGCATGAGCCGCGTCGCCACCCCTCGCCGCCGGTGCTCGGGCTCGACGAACACCCCCCATACCGTGCCCGCCTTGTCACCGTCGAACTGTGGCGCGGGACCGGACCAAAGCTGGCACGCGGCCGAGCCGACCACCACTCCGGATGGCGAGACCGCCACGAACGATTGATGGCACAGGTCGGAGCGCGCCGCCTTGATGTAGGCGAGCATCTTGTCCATCTGGTCCGCAGTGATGCCGCTCTCCTCGCGACCGTTGGCCAACCACTGCTTCTTCCAGTTCTTCGCGACGAGCGCGTCGTGGTCGGCACCTGCCGCCTGGACGGAGATCTCCATAGTCCGTGGTCCGTCCGCGTCCTCCGTCGTTCTGGACATGACCTGTCCGCGTCCGCGTCGACCTGATTTTTTTCGGGTTCCTGATGATGTCACCACGCAGACACGCAGGCACGGGCACTGCAATTTTTTTCTTTTTCAGCGCGCCAGTCCCGTGCCCAGTCAGTGTAAAAAGAAAGAAAACACAAAGCCCTAGGGAGGTGTCGTGCCCAGGGGTGAAATTCTTTTCAGCCCCTCACACCAACAACCAGCCATGCCCCCCCCCCCCCCCCGCGGGGGCCACGTAAAATTAAAACAAAACGGCTGTCCTACAGCGGGTTGCGGCATTAAGAAAACGTACCATTAAGAAACCCTACCAAGCGATTTCCGCGAAAATCTAAGAAACCACGGCGCGCCGCAGGCGCGGCCCCGAGAAAAGGCCAGCCAGACACGAGTGTGAACGGGAGCCCCGCAAATTTCTCTTCGCCTGCGGCGCGCGCACTTGTCACTTTCCAAGTCTGCGGTAGTGTTCTGAGTGGAGTGCGAGTGGATGGAGGCTTGTGTGCGTCTTCCCGTCATCCAGAGAGCCGACTCGGCGGCAGACTCTGGCATCGCCCTCGCGGACCGCAGCTTATTACTTACCTAAAAATCCTTCGGGCCGGCTCTGGCTTGAGTGCCGGCCGGAGCTTGAGCTCTTTCTTGAGCACTTACTTGATAGGGTCGATTCCGCATGGTACGGCCGGAGCTAAGAAACCACGGCGTGGGGTGGGTGAGGGCTGTGGAAAGGCTTAGAAACGGCGGCGTTTTCTTAATGCCCGCAAGCCACTGTGTGTGGGGGTGTGAATAGGAGTAACAAACC
The DNA here is from genome assembly GCF_000372725.1 of Emiliania huxleyi CCMP1516. Lineage (NCBI taxonomy): Eukaryota > Haptophyta > Isochrysidales > Noelaerhabdaceae > Emiliania > Emiliania huxleyi. Next base: position 122,082 of record NW_005200332.1, on the reverse strand, counting down.
ACAGATATTGCAACAGGACCCCACGATGACGATGACGCCTCGCTTCAGCCCGCTAGCTCGCCGTGGTATCATCACCGGCCCCCGCTTCACGCCAATCGTGCAGGCCTTGCCGTCTATCGTGCCCTTTGTCGCGCCCGAGGAGATTGAGCGCTCGCGCGGCCGGCGCTTTGCGGTGCGACTGGGCGCAAACGAGCTCACGTTCGGGCCCTCCGAGAAGGCCGTGCGAGCCATGGCGGAGGCATCGAGCTCGGCGTGGATGTACGGCGACCCCAAATCCTACGAGCTGCGCGCGGCCCTTGCCGACCAGCACGGAGTCGACCCGCTCAACATCGTGGTTGGTGAGGGAGTGGACGGGCTCCTGGCGTACACAGCTCACCTCCTGATTGCGCCGGGCGACGCTCTGGTCACGACCCGCGGGACCTACCCGACTTTGAACTATTTCGTAGCCGGGCGCGGAGGCCACCTGCACACTGTGCCCTACGGCGACGACGACCGGCAGGACCTGGACGCGCTGCTGGCCAAGGCGTGGGAGGTGGATGCGAAGGTGCTCTACCTCGTGAATCCGGACAACCCCAGCGGCACGTGGCACCCTGCCGAGCGCATCGAGCAGCTCGTCGAGGGCCTCCCTCCCGGCTGCCTGCTGCTCGTGGACGAGGCGTACCACGAGCTCGGCGTCGACTTCGACGCGAACGCGCACGTCGCAGTCGACGACCTGCGTGTGCTGCGCCTGCGCACCTTCTCCAAGGGGTACGGACTCGCGGGCTGCCGGATCGGGTACGCGCTCGGCGCACCGGAGATCATCTCCGCGTTTGACAAGGTGCGCAACCACTTTGGCATCGGCAGGGTGAGCCAGGCGGGGGCGCTCGCCGCGCTCCAGGACCAGCCGCACCTCCACTCGCTGCGAGGGAGGGTTGCCCACGCCCGAGCCACTCTGGGGGGCATCGCGGACGAGCACGGGCTGGCAGCCTTGCCCAGCGCAACCAACTTCGTCACCATCGACTGCGGCAGGGACGGCGCCTTTGCGCGGCTCATTCTCGCCGAGCTCCTCGAGCGCGACATCTTTGTGCGCATGCCTGGGGCGGCGCCGTTGGATCGGTGCATCCGCGTATCGTGCAGCGACGACACCGACCTCGCAGTCTTCCGTGCCGCCCTCCCGGCTGCCCTCGAGGCCGCGCACTCGAAAATGTCCCCGCCAGGCGCGTGTAAAGCGGTGTGAGGCGTGCAGAGGGGCGGTCCTTCTCGTAAACAAATATCGATATGGATCGCAGAACCGCAGGGGGCACACACACATGGACATGGACACGTCACACACGAGTCGCGATGTTCACATGAAAAACGCGACGGACACGAGGGCTGCAAGGCGGCGCACAGTGATCAGATGTGATCAGTGTCTCGCCTTCGACGCCGGCTACGGCACCGGCTTGAGCAGCCGCGCTGCCTCGCCGTCGACGATGGGCTTCGGCCGCGCGCTCAGGGCGGCGCGGGCTCTCGCGTACCAAAAGGAGCCGACCAGGGAGAGCGCCATGCCCACGGCGGCCGAGAGCGACGTCCGCTCGCCGAGCGCGACGGCGCCATACAGGATGACGATGAGCTTGTTCGCGTTGGTGAGCACCATGAAAGTGGTCGCCGTCACGAGCTGCTGCACGCGCAGCCCGGCGTACGAGATCGCCACGCCGTTCGCGCACGAGGCGGCAACCACCCCCCACTGCCCCAGCGTGAGCCCCCACAGCACGCTGCCCAGAGCGGGCGGCTCGCCGCCCGCCGCGCCCGCGCTCCACGCCTCTCCGAACGCGACGAGGAGGACGCCGTTGATGGCGATGCCGACGGCGTTGTTCAGCAGCATCATCCCCGGCTTGGAGAGGTCGACCGGCTCCTGCGCCAGCAGGTAGCGCTGCAGGATCCGCTCGAGCACCGCAAAGACAATGTTGACGCCGATGGCGGTGAGGCCGACGCGGGAGAACTGGATGCTCGCCGCGTGGTAGATGCCGACGCCGAGGACGATGGTGAGAAGCGAAGCGATCGTCGGCCCGTCCACCTCGATGGGCACGCGGAACACGCGCTCGATGGCGAGGGTGAAGAGCGGCGCAATGTTGCGGAAGACGGCGATGGTGCCGAGAGTGTTGTGCCGCATCGCAAACATGGATGAGACGAGCATCGCGTTGAAGAGCAGCGGCACCGTGCAGCCCCAGCGCAGCGCATCGCGCAACGAGCCAATGTGTATCAGCCGCCAGCCGCACAGCGTCGTCGCAGTCGTGAAGGCCATCTGGATCACGACGAGGGTGACGGGCAGCGGCAGCGCGGTGACGGCGAGCTTGTTGAGAATGCTCATGCCCGCGGACGAAGCGAGGTAGAAGGCGGCGGAGCCGATCAGCCCCAGCGGCATTTTTGGCAGTCGGCGCAGTACCCGGGTACAGGCTGGCGCCGATGCCAGGAGCCCGCCCAAAGCACAACGATTCAGGCTTGAAGAATTTTACGAAGCGAGCACGGGTCTGGCGTGCACTGGCACTGCAAAAGAATCGGAGACCGCCGGCGTGCCGTTATTTCATCTTCTGCATCTCTCTCTCTGTTGCGCGAGGCGTGAACACCGCGCCATTCGCTCTCACCTGGCAACCCTGTCTGCACGTCGCGCGCCCCGCAGCCGGGCTCACAGCCCTCTCTCGGCATCACAACCGTGTGGCGTGCTCCTGGAGTGGTCACTACCAGGGTGTCGACGAAAGGCGCGGAGTTTCAGGTCGCCGCCGGCAGGTTCCACGCGCATGCAGCGTGCTCGCCTGCCTGCCTGCACCGGCCGTCGGACTCCATGGGTGTTAGATATGTATCCAGTGTATCCAGAACTTGGGTGGATACACAGTGTATCTAGTGTATCTCAACTCTCGGAAGCTGCCTACACACGCGCCCTCTCCGGCTCTCGCTCGCTCATGCCTATCTAGGGGAGAACCAAACTAAGCCATCACAATTGCAGCCGGCGCCGCCGCGGCGAGGGCCGTGGCGGCAGGCGCCGGCGCAGGTGCCGGCGCAGGCACAAGGGCCGTCGCGCCTGCGCCGCGCCGCGCGCGATCCGGGTTCGGGTTGAAGGGCATCGGCGACGGCGATCTCAGGCGAATACCGCTTACATCGACCCCATCACCGGCGAGGAGAAGGACATGGTGTGCGAGGTCGGCAACCTCTACGGCGCACCATCCGCAGGTAACGCTTGGTGGAACAAGGTCAAGTCCATCAACAAGGCGTTTCCTGGGCTTGTTCAGTCCGAGGCGGACCCGAGCTGCTTCACCCTCACCCGCAACAGCACGAAACTCATCGTCGTCATCTACGTGGACGACTTCGGCATCTTCCACTCCGGGACCACCGCTGGCAAGGCGCTCGCGTACGAGTACATCGAGCACTTCAACAAGCACGTCGGCAAGCCGCTCAAGGTCCACGAGGGAAAGGTGCACGAGTTCCTCGGGCTCACCATCACCAAGACGCAGACCGGTTTCAAGCTGTCTGCCAGCAAGTACATCGACATCCGCAGGTAACGCTTGGTGGAACCACGTCAAGTCCATCAACAAGGCGTTTCCTGGGCTCGTTCAGTCCGTGTTGAAGACCGACGACCGCGCAGCCGTCTAGTCTACGGCCACACACACACACATAGTGTCCTTACCACCCCTGGACTGCATCTGCGCAGTTTCGTACCGCTGCGGCGCGGTTTTGCAAAAACCGTTCTGCAGCGGCGCGGTTTTGCCCTTCACCCGCAGCCTGGATTGATAGTCATTGTGGGTGTGGGGGCCGCGGGCCAGGACTTTTGTTTGAACAAAGTTTTGACAGTACATTTCTGTCGGGCCTTGGAACAGCTTGTGAGTGGTCACTGAAGACCTTCACAGTTGGTAGCGGCGGGGCAACGATCCCCGGGACATTACGACAACATGTCGTCGACGGACAAGCTGGTGATTCCGGCCTACAAACAGAGCTCCGAGCGGGAGTTCAACGAGTGGTTCCGCAACCTGCGGACCGCGGCGAAGCAACACAAGTACCTCCTCGACATCATCGAGGTGGGCACCATCCGGCCGGGCGCGGAGCGCGAGGCCGAGGCGGTCGCGCTGCACGTGCGCTACAAGAACATCGGCACTGCGGACGGCCTCATCCCGGCCATGATCGACAAGTTCTTCAAGGACCTGTCGGTGACTCTGTCGCGCCAACTCTACGGTGCGCTGCAGAACGCCGTCAAGGACGACGACACGCTCGCCGAGATGTTGGCGGACGAGGACGCCGACCACTACGACGACATCAAGAAGGGCATCGCGGCGATCAAGTCGCTCATCGAGTCGGAGGACACGAACTCCAAGAACGTGCGCACGAAGGCGCTGCGCGCGGATCTCGAGAAGGCGTACTCCCCCGACGCTCTCAAGGACCTCACGTCCGCGAGCCTCGCCAAGTTCAAGACGGGCATCGAGCAGGCGAACAAGTTGCTCAAGGACTCCCAGTGGCACCTCCCCGACGAGGTGATCGAGGAATACATCCTCGACGCGATCGCCGCCAAGGGGGCCACGCTCGGCGCAAACATGCGCGTGCAGATCGGCATACAGCGCCAACTCGCCGCGCAATCGGGCAAGACGTACGGCCTCAAGGCGTCCACGCTCGCGATGCAGGGCATGTTGAAGACCGACGACCGCGCAGCCGTCTAGTCTACGGCCACACACACACACATAGTGTCCTTACCACCCCTGGACTGCATCTGCGCAGTTTCGTACCGCTGCGGCGCGGTTTTGCAAAAACCGTTCTGCAGCGGCGCGGTTTTGCCCTTCACCCGCAGCCTGGATTGATAGTCATTGTGGGTGTGGGGGCCGCGGGCCAGGACTTTTGTTTGAACAAAGTTTTGACAGTACATTTCTGTCGGGCCTTGGAACAGCTTGTAAGTGGTCACTGAAGACCTTCACAGTTGGTAGCGGCGGGGCAACGATCCCCGGGACATTACGACAACATGTCGTCGACGGACAAGCTGGTGATTCCGGCCTACAAACAGAGCTCCGAGCGGGAGTTCAACGAGTGGTTCCGCAACCTGCGGACCGCGGCGAAGCAACACAAGTACCTCCTCGACATCATCGAGGTGGGCACCATCCGGCCGGGCGCGGAGCGCGAGGCCGAGGCGGTCGCGCTGCACGTGCGCTAACCCGCCAGAGCACCTCCGGCTGCGCCTTCAAGATCGGCACCGCGATCATCTCGTACTTCTCCAAGAAGCAGGGTCACATCTCCCTCTCGACATTCGAGGCCGAGATCTCTGCCGGCACGCTGGCGGCTTGCGAGGCGGTCCACCTGCGCTCGCTCCTCGCGTCGCTCGGCTACAAGCCCAAGGGCCCGACCATCATCAAGATCGACAACACGGCCGCGCTGCGCGTCGCCGAGGACCCGGTCATGCACGACAAGACGAAGCACATCCTGCGCAAGGAGCTCAAGATTCGCGAGCTCGTCGAGTCCGGGGAGGTCAAGGTCGAGTACGTCGAGAGCCTCAAGAACTTCGCCGACTTCTTCACCAAGCCGCTCCCGCGCAAGGAGTTCGAGTCGTTCCGCAAGGAGATCATGAACGACACCGCCTAGGACGGCACAGAGGGGAAACGCCGACTTCCCCTTCATCAAATGTAGTCGACAACCGGCAGTATGGGCGCTCCTGGAGCTCCCCGAGTCACTTGTATGTTCGTCCTCCACCCTTGAGGAGGCTGCGCAATTGTGCGCGCGATAGTAGGAGATGTAGGAGTCGTCTAGCTTCTTCAGATCCTCAGCCTCGCTACCCGATGCGAGGATGGGGGGCTGTTGAAGACCGACGACCGCGCAGCCGTCTAGTCTACGGCCACACACACACACATAGTGTCCTTACCACCCCTGGACTGCATCTGCGCAGTTTCGTACCGCTGCGGCGCGGTTTTGCAAAAACCGTTCTGCAGCGGCGCGGTTTTGCCCTTCACCCGCAGCCTGGATTGATAGTCATTGTGGGTGTGGGGGCCGCGGGCCAGGACTTTTGTTTGAACAAAGTTTTGACAGTACATTTCTGTCGGGCCTTGGAACAGCTTGTAAGTGGTCACTGAAGACCTTCACAGGGCATCCTCGACCAAGACAACGCGGACCGCGCCAACGAGGCCAAGGCGGCTGCGCAGGCGGCGTTCGAGGCGGAGATTGCCTCGCAAGGCGTGCTCAAGGAGAAGCTCGCGGCCGCCGAGTCCCAGGTCGCCGCTCTCCAGGCGCAGATCAAGTCCGACAAGGGCGGCGGGGACCGCGGCGGCCGCGCAGCCGCTGGGCGCAAGCCGTGCCCCCACTGCAATGGGTTGCACGGTGGCAAGTGCATCGGCGACCTCATCTGCAAGGGGGTCCCTGTCACCAAGGTGCTCGAGGAACTCCCCGACCGCATCGACCACGAGACGAAGGTACGCATGGCCCAGTCCTCGTACAAGAAGGTGTGCGCCAAGTCCCCCGGCCGCACCCTCCCGCACGACCCCTTCAAGAAGTCGGACTCCACCGCGACCGACCACGAGGAGGTGCGGGCGGCGCTGGCCGACTCTGTCACCCGCACGTTCGACCCGGACGGCATCGTCGGCGGCTTTGTCGCTGGCGTCGGCACCGACCAGGTCGAGGACACCTTCCCCGACTCCAACCCCACCGACACGCCCGCCATCCTCAAGGCCAAGACGGCGGCGCGCAATGCGGCGGAGGCACGGGCGCGCGGCGGGCTGTGGGTCAAGTTCACCTCGTTCGTCACCGCGCTGCCTCGCCCGTACATCGGCGCTTCCATCCTACTCGTCCTGCTCGCGTGCCTCATCCCGGTCTACATGGGCTCGCCTGCCTCGATCGGCACGCCTGTGGCCGACGCCGTGGACGAGCCCTCGAACATGGGCGTGATGGTCGAGTCCGTCACCGCACTACCCCTCGAGCTGTCCACCGGGCCGGCGACTGGCTCAGGTGGCGGAGCAGAGTACGCCATCGAGGAGGACCCGCTCCAGCCGATCTACCGCAAGGTCGCGGGCGACATGTTCCGCGCGGTGAATGACATCGACGTGCCCAAGACGGTCCCGCTCGTCCTCTCGTACACGTGCATCATGCTCGCCATGTACGTGGCGCGCATGGACGCGATGCAGGCACACGCGCTTGTCGGGCATGTCAAGGTCGTCGACGCGTACGACACGACCGCCGGTGTGAACATGCCGGGATCGTATGCCGCTGGCGTCGACTCCAAGGCGGGCATGAACATGTTCCCGACGCCCGACTACTTCCCTCACGGGTGGCGCGAGCCCGAGAAGCCCATCTACATCCGCTGCGCAAACAACGACTACCTCAAGGCGAAGGGCGTCGGCACCGCGTACGCCTTCGCGCTGGCTGACCCGACCAAGCCGCAGGACACCGAGGTTGTGAACACCGAGTGGGTGAACGCGCTGTACGCGCCCGGACTCGCCATGCCTCTCGTCAGCGTCAAGGAGTGCAAGGCGCAGAACATCGTGGTCCGCTTCGACCTCTGCCCACCACGCTTCAACTACCCCTCCGGGCAGACCATCTACTTCGGGGAGGACTTCAACATCCACCTGATGCCGCTCGGCGCATCCGTCGGCGCCAACGCCGCCAAGGCCATCGTGCGCGGCAAGCCGGGGCGGCGCCCGACGGATGGCACCTTCTGGCGGCACGCCCTGTGCATCTCCGGCGACGCGCTAAAGGACCTCAGCAAGATCGCGGACGGCGTGCCAGACCTCTCCAAGATGGACCGCAACGAGGGCCTCGACGACGCCGCGCTGCAGGCGAACGCCAAGTACCACGCGCGGCGCAGCACCGGCCGGCCACTGGCCACTCGCTTCGGGGGCTCGTCGCACTACGACCTCTGGTCGCCCAAGGGTGTGGTAGGCGTCGATGGGCACTGCTACGCACTCATGGTCGTCGACGAGCACACCAGCACCATCACGCCGTACATCCTGCAGACCAAGGGCCAGACGCCTGCCTACCTGCGCAAGTACTTCGCCGAGAACGAGGGAAAGGACGGCCACACGTTCCGCGGAGGAGTTGCGTTCTGCGACAACGAGGTCGTCCTCAACTCCAGCGCCGTGCGCGAGCTCTGCCTCAAGTACGGCATCACCCTCCGCAACAGCTGCCCCTACGAGCCGTGGCAGAATGGGGCGTGCGAGCGTGCGAACGCTACCTGCGGCAGGATCGTGCGGGAGATGATGGCACGCGCAGGGGGGCATGGCGCCGCCCAGCTCTACCAGTACTGGGGCTACGCCTGGGTGTACGCGGCCACCATCGCCAACGCCACCTTCGCCGTGCGCGACACCGGCAAGTCAGCGTACGAGCTCAAGACCGGGCAGCGCCCCAAGATGAACATGTTCTACCCGTGGGCGTGCAAGATGATCGTCAAGTCGCCCTCCCACCTTTTGGCGAACGGTGTCTCACCCACGGGCGAGATGGCGGCCTTCCTCGGCATCTCGCGCACTTCGCCCGGCTGGAAGTACGTCATCACCGAGGGTCCGCGCAAGGGGCACATCGGCACCACCACGCAGGCGACCTTCTGCGTCAACGAGCTCTGGAACGGCATCGAGTACCGTGCTCCTACCTCCGACCTCACCCCGACGGACATCGAGGGCGCGTGGCCGGAGCCTGTGACCGCGGACGAGACGCCCGACGAGTCGGACAAGGCTACGCTCGACAACAACGTGACCCGCGGCGACTCCGTCTTCCTCCCCACCACCGACAACCACGCCGGGGGGCTGACCCTCGACGAGGAGGTGGTGATCATGCCAGACCCGGCCAACGACGGCAACGTCAACCCGCCCGCAGCGGGTGCGCCTGCGCCGCGCACCACCCGCAGCCGCGGCGGCGTCTCGACGGGCGAGTACAACAACATGCTCAACGCCCGCCTCGCCGCCAATGCCACGCCCTTCGGCATCTGGGCGGCTGCGGCGGCCGCATCCCCATCGTCGTCGGTCTACCGCAACACCACGGACCAGTGCGTCGCGTACATGTCGAGCGTGGACGGCCAGATCATGCCCATGCCGGACAACATCGTGCCCAAGCACTACAAGGACATCGCCAACATCCGCGACCCCAAGCTGCGCGACGCGTGGTACAAGGCGTATGACACCGAGTTCCTCGGCCTCATCCAGAACGGCACGCTCAAGCCCATGCGCCGCCCCGCCAAGGTGCGCGTCCTCCCGCTGAAGGAGATCGCCTCCCGGAAGTCCGACGGCCGGTGCAAGTGGCGCGGCTGTGTCATGGGCAACCTGATGCGGCCCGGCGTCGACTTCACCAAGACCTTCGCGAGCGTCGTCCGCTACGGCACGACCCGCACCGTGCTCAACGTGGCCGCGCAGGAGGACATGGAACTCATCACGTGCGACCAGCCCATGGCGTACACCTGGGCGGAGCGCGGGGAGGGCGAGACCTGGTACTGCGAGATGCCGAAGGGGCTCAAGGGCAAGCCCGAGTACTGCTACATCGACCCCATCACCGGCGAGGAGAAGGACATGGTGTGCGAGGTCGGCAACCTCTACGGCGCACCATCCGCAGGTAACGCTTGGTGGAACCACGTCAAGTCCATCAACAAGGCGTTTCCTGGGCTCGTTCAGTCCGAGGCGGACCCGAGCTGCTTCGTCCTCACCCGCAACAGCACGAAACTCATCGTCGTCATCTACGTGGACGACTTCGGCATCTTCCACTCCGGGACCACCGCTGGCAGGGCGCTCGCGCACGAGTACATCGAGCACTTCAACAAGCACGTCGGCAAGCCGCTCAAGGTCCACGAGGGAAAGGTGCACGAGTTCCTCGGGCTCAACATCACCAAGACGCAGACCGGTTTCAAGCTGTCTGCCAGCAAGTACATCGACACGCTGCGCGCGCGCTTCTTCCCGTCAGGCGTCACGCACGCGGGCTACAAGGTGCCCGCGGACAAGGACCTCCCGTCCATCGTCGTCAGCGCAGCCGAGAAGAAGACCGCGCCCGACCCGCAGCTCCTCCAGCGCTGCCAGTGCCTCATCGGCAGCCTCATGTTCGCCACCAACGCGCGCCCCGACATCCAGTACACCGTCTCGCAGCTGGCGCGCTGCATGGCTTGGCCCGACGCGAACATCGAGGCCGCCGCCGAGCGCTGCCTCATCTACCTCATCGGCACGCAGGACCTCGGCCTCCACTACGAGCGCGTCGCCGACCCCAAGCTCTTCGGCTGCTCCGACGCGAACTGGTGCACCCGCCAGAGCACCTCCGGCTGCGCCTTCAAGATCGGCACCGCGATCATCTCGTACTTCTCCAAGAAGCAGGGTCACATCTCCCTCTCGACATTCGAGGCCGAGATCTCTGCCGGCACGCTGGCGGCTTGCGAGGCGGTCCACCTGCGCTCGCTCCTCGCGTCGCTCGGCTACAAGCCCAAGGGCCCGACCATCATCAAGATCGACAACACGGCCGCGCTGCGCGTCGCCGAGGACCCGGTCATGCACGACAAGACGAAGCACATCCTGCGCAAGGAGCTCAAGATTCGCGAGCTCGTCGAGTCCGGGGAGGTCAAGGTCGAGTACGTCGAGAGCCTCAAGAACTTCGCCGACTTCTTCACCAAGCCGCTCCCGCGCAAGGAGTTCGAGTCGTTCCGCAAGGAGATCATGAACGACACCGCCTAGGACGGCACAGAGGGGAAACGCCGACTTCCCCTTCATCAAATGTAGTCGACAACCGGCAGTATGGGCGCTCCTGGAGCTCCCCGAGTCACTTGTATGTTCGTCCTCCACCCTTGAGGAGGCTGCGCAATTGTGCGCGCGATAGTAGGAGATGTAGGAGTCGTCTAGCTTCTTCAGATCCTCAGCCTCGCTACCCGATGCGAGGATGGGGGGCTGTTGAAGACCGACGACCGCGCAGCCGTCTAGTCTACGGCCACACACACACACATAGTGTCCTTACCACCCCTGGACTGCATCTGCGCAGTTTCGTACCGCTGCGGCGCGGTTTTGCAAAAACCGTTCTGCAGCGGCGCGGTTTTGCCCTTCACCCGCAGCCTGGATTGATAGTCATTGTGGGTGTGGGGGCCGCGGGCCAGGACTTTTGTTTGAACAAAGTTTTGACATACCCCTCGAGCTGTCCACCGGGCCGGCGACTGGCTCAGGTGGCGGAGCAGAGTACGCCATCGAGGAGGACCCGCTCCAGCCGATCTACCGCAAGGTCGCGGGCGACATGTTCCGCGCGGTGAATGACATCGACGTGCCCAAGACGGTCCCGCTCGTCCTCTCGTACACGTGCATCATGCTCGCCATGTACGTGGCGCGCATGGACGCAATGCAGGCACACGCGCTTGTCGGGCATGTCAAGGTCGTCGACGCGTACGACACGACCGCCGGTGTGAACATGCCGGGATCGTATGCTGCTGGCGTCGACTCCAAGGCCGGCATGAACATGTTCCCGACGTGTTGAAGACCGACGACCGCGCAGCCGTCTAGTCTACGGCCACACACACACACATAGTGTCCTTACCACCCCTGGACTGCATCTGCGCAGTTTCGTACCGCTGCGGCGCGGTTTTGCAAAAACCGTTCTGCAGCGGCGCGGTTTTGCCCTTCACCCGCAGCCTGGATTGATAGTCATTGTGGGTGTGGGGGCCGCGGGCCAGGACTTTTGTTTGAACAAAGTTTTGACAGTACATTTCTGTCGGGCCTTGGAACAGCTTGTGAGTGGTCACTGCAGACCTTCACAGTTGGTGGCGGCGGGGCAACGATCCCCGGGACATTACGACAACATGTCGTCGACGGACAAGCTGGTGATTCCGGCCTACAAACAGAGCTCCGAGCGGGAGTTCAGGACCCGGTCATGCACGACAAGACGAAGCACATCCTGCGCAAGGAGCTCAAGATTCGCGAGCTCGTCGAGTCCGGGGAGGTCAAGGTCGAGTACGTCGAGAGCCTCAAGAACTTCGCCGACTTCTTCACCAAGCCGCTCCCGCGCAAGGAGTTCGAGTCGTTCCGCAAGGAGATCATGAACGACACCGCCTAGGACGGCACAGAGGGGAAACGCCGACTTCCCCTTCATCAAATGTAGTCGACAACCGGCAGTATGGGCGCTCCTGGAGCTCCCCGAGTCACTTGTATGTTCGTCCTCCACCCTTGAGGAGGCTGCGCAATTGTGCGCGCGATAGTAGGAGATGTAGGAGTCGTCTAGCTTCTTCAGATCCTCAGCCTCGCTACCCGATGCGAGGATGGGGGGCTGTTGAAGACCGACGACCGCGCAGCCGTCTAGTCTACGGCCACACACACACACATAGTGTCCTTACCACCCCTGGACTGCATCTGCGCAGTTTCGTACCGCTGCGGCGCGGTTTTGCAAAAACCGTTCTGCAGCGGCGCGGTTTTGCCCTTCACCCGCAGCCTGGATTGATAGTCATTGTGGGTGTGGGGGCCGCGGGCCAGGACTTTTGTTTGAACAAAGTTTTGACAGTACATTTCTGTCGGGCCTTGGAACAGCTTGTGAGTGGTCACTGCAGACCTTCACACGACGCCCGACTTCTTCCCTCACGGGTGGCGCGAGCCCGAGAAGCCCATCTACATCCGCTGCGCAAACAACGACTACCTCAAGGCGAAGGGCGTCGGCACCGCGTACGCCTTCGCGCTGGCTGACCCGACCAAGCCGCAGGACACCGAGGTTGTGAACACCGAGTGGGTGAACGCGCTGTACGCGCCCGGACTCGCCATGCCTCTCGTCAGCGTCAAGGAGTGCAAGGCGCAGAACATCGTGGTCCGCTTCGACCTCTGCCCACCACGCTTCAACTACCCCTCCGGGCAGACCATCTACTTCGGGGAGGACTTCAACATCCACCTGATGCCGCTCGGCGCATCCGTCGGCGCCAACGCCGCCAAGGCCATCGTGCGCGGCAAGCCGGGGCGGCGCCCGACGGATGGCACCTTCTGGCGGCACGCCCTGTGCATCTCCGGCGACGCGCTAAAGGACCTCAGCAAGATCGCGGACGGCGTGCCAGACCTCTCCAAGATGGACCGCAACGAGGGCCTCGACGACGCCGCGCTGCAGGCGAACGCCAAGTACCACGCGCGGCGCAGCACCGGCCGGCCACTGGCCACTCGCTTCGGGGGCTCGTCGCACTACGACCTCTGGTCGCCCAAGGGTGTGGTAGGCGTCGATGGGCACCGCTACGCACTCATGGTCGTCGACGAGCACACCAGCACCATCACGCCGTACATCCTGCAGACCAAGGGCCAGACGCCTGCCTACCTGCGCAAGTACTTCGCCGAGAACGAGGGAAAGGACGGCCATCACCAAGACGCAGACCGGTTTCAAGCTGTCTGCCAGCAAGTACATCGACACGCTGCGCGCGCGCTTCTTCCCGTCAGGCGTCACGCACGCGGGCTACAAGGTGCCCGCGGACAAGGACCTCCCGTCCATCGTCATCAACGCAGCCGAGAAGAAGACCGCGCCCGACCCGCAGCTCCTCCAGCGCTGCCAGTGCCTCATCGGCAGCCTCATGTTCGCCACCAACGCGCGCCCCGACATCCTACCAGTACACCGTCTCGCAGCTGGCGCGTTGCATGGCTTGGCCCGACGCGAACATCGAGGCCGCCGCCGAGCGCTGCCTCATCTACCTCATCGGCACGCAGGACCTCGGCATCCACTACGAGCGCGTCGCCGACCCCAAGCTCTTCGGCTGCTCCGACGCGAACTGGTGCACCCGCCAGAGCACCTCCGCGCTCCGGCTGCGCCTTCAAGATCGGCACCGCGATCATCTCTCGTACTTCTCCAAGAAGCAGGGTCACATCTCCCTCTCGACGTTCGAGGCCGAGATCTCTGCCGGCACGCTGGCGGCTTGCGAGGCCACAGGGCCGCGGGCCAGGACTCTTGTTTGTAAGTTTTGGCAGTCTATTTCTGTCAGTACTTTGGATACAGCTTGTGAGTGGTCACTGAAGACCTTCACAATAGGAGCAGGAGCAAAGACAGGGGTGAAGAGTGCTGTGTATACGTTTTACCCAAAACCGAAACCGAAACACGAATCTCCAAACCAAAAAGGGATGAAATCCCTTATGGATATAATCGCGAGAGAGCCAAGGGTTATCGGTGTAATCGAGTGTTCACTCCCACGGATCTCTCAGGGTGCACATTACAAAGAACCCTGCACAAAGATCGCACGGGCGGGGACCTGTTCCTTTTTTACCCAGTAGAGAGGTCTCCGTTTTTATTTATTTTATTTATTCTCAGGGTGCACGCGCGGTGTGTACGTATACACTACGGGGTGTGGAGATTGTGCGCCAAGCCCTCCTGCTCGGCTCCAGCGAGTAGACAAGTGTTACCATCAACAGAGGAGAAGGATATGACCTCAGGGCTGATGTGACCAAGCCCTGGTAGCGTGGTTTGACCTCACACCCATGGTCTCACAGTGTGCCGGCAGTCGCCGAGCAGTGTCGCTCACACAAGCCGCAGCACAAGTGACTGAGGGCCAGTGAGGGCGAGCCCATCGCTGTCACAGCTGTGGCAGCCGCACAGTAGGCTGTGTCAACTGTGCAGAGTGTGTGAGCAGCAGAGGAGCTGCTCTCCAGGCTTCTGGCGCAAAGAGCTGCATGCCCCACCGAAGGCGCTGTCGAGGTTCGCTGAGCGCGACGAAATCGGGGGACACCGTCACCGACGAGCGCGTTCGAGTATTCACTCCGGACAAAGACGGGCACACAGCGGACGGTGCGGGGCGTGTGCCCGTCATAGCGGCGAGGCGCGGGACCATCTGTGGCGAGGTGGGTCGCGTCCCCCGATTTTGTTCAACCCAGCATCCACACCCTTTACTGATTGTACATTGCACGTGTGTTGTGTGGGGCTCTTGATGACGTCTTTCCTGGTATCTCTCATGACACGGCATGGCGCTCTCACCTCTATGTTACAACTTCAACAAGAAACCGACAGCGGCCCTAGCTTCGTGGCGGCAGCGCAGTCCCTTACTTCCCCGCGAGCCTGGCGGCCAGCGCGGACAGGTCGGCCTCGAGTGAGACGAGGTGCCCGGGCCGCGCCTCGTGCTGGCGGGTGCGCCGCAGCAGCAACATCTCGTCCCTCGCCCGGAGCGCCGTCGTCGCGTGGTTGAGCATGCCCGCCAGCTGCCCCCGCTCAGCGCCGATGCGCGAGATGTGGCCTGAGAGCGCCTGCACAGTCGACTCGTACCTCGCCGCCGCTTCGACGCCGCCGCCCGCCGCGCTCAGCGCCGCCTGCTGCCTCTGGATCTGCTT
>NW_005200332.1:100693-105607 GCF_000372725.1 Emiliania huxleyi CCMP1516 | reverse complement strand
CTCCTTGGGCAAGGGAATTGGGGGCTCCTTCACCTCCCTCCGGCCAGGGGGGGCCTTTGCCTTGGGGGAGAGCCGGGTTCGCCGGCCCGGGCCACCTGGGCCGCCTCTCCCGCTTGGGCCGCCTCTCCCGCCCGCGCCGCCTCCGCCGCCCGCGCCGCCTCCGCCGCTCGCTCCGCCTCTGCGGCTCGCGCCGCCTCCGCCGCCCGCGCCTCCGCCTCGCCCTCGCCCGCCTTTGCCGAGCGGGCCGCGCCCTCCTCCTCGGACCGGCGCAGCGCGGCGAGCTCCGCCCGCAGCGCGCTCAGCTCGGCCCCCTCTCTGCGGTCCGCAGCGAGCGCTGCTCGCTCGTCCGCCTGCGTGGCCGCGGCACGCGCAGTCGCCGCCTCGGCCTCGGCCGAGAGCGTCGCCGCCGAGGCGGCCTGCAGCTGTCGGGAGGCGGCCTGCAGCCGGTCGCGGAGCGCCTCCGCCTCCTCGCGCTGCCGTTCGCCACACTCGCGCTCCGCCTGCAGCTCCGCTCGCAAGGCCGCGCGCTCCGCCTCCGCGTCGCAAGCCTCGGCTGGCGCGGCGCCGCCTCTGCGCAGCTCGCGCAGCTCGTCGTCCCGCTCTGCCACGAGCGAGCGCAGCACCTCGACCGACTTCGCCGCCCCCGCCCCCGCCGCCGCTCCGGCGGCGGCCGCCGCAGCCTCGGCCGCCTCGGCCGCCTCGGCAGCCGCCTGCGCCCTCCGCGCGGCGCCCTGCAAGTGCGCGATCTCCGCCCGCGCGCCCGAGAGCTCCGCCTCGAGCCGCGCGCACGCCTTCGACGTCCTCGTGCAAGCCGCCGCGGCCGCCGCCTCGGACTGCGCCGCGCCGTCGGCGCACGCGAGCGCCGCCTGCACCTCGGCGGCTGCGGCGGAGTGTTGGGCTCGCAGCGCCTCCGCCTCCCGCTCCGAGTCTGCCAGCGCCGAGGAGAGCAGCCTCGCCTCCCCGCTACGCCTCTCGCGTTGCTGCTCGTGCTCCCAGCGCGCTTCGTCGAGCTCCGAGCGCGCGGCGTCGAGGTCGGCCGCCTGGCGAAGCAGGCGCTCCTCGGTCGCCCGCGCCTCGGCGCGCGCCTGCTCGTCCCGCAAGACGCGCGACGCCTCCGCGGCGTTGAGCTGCTCCCGCAGCGCCGCCGCCTGCTCCGCCGCCTGCGCCGCGGCCTGCTCCGCCGCCTCGCGCGCCTCCTCCTGCGACCGCATCCTGTCGCGCGCGTACGCAGCCTCGCGCCGCGCGTTGTCCAGCTCCCGCCGCGCCACCCCCGCCTCCAGCGCGAGCGCTTCCCGCGCCTCGGCCTCCTCCCGCAACCGCGCGGCCGTCTGTGACGAATCGCGACTGAGCGACTCGTGCAGCGCCTGCTGCGTGGCGAGCTGCAGCTGCACACTCTCCAGCTGCGTGCGCAACACGGCCATTCCCGCCGTGTTGTCCTGCGCGGCCGCGGACGCCTCCAGCCGCGCCTGCGCGGGCGGAGGGCGGAGCGGGAAGTGAGGGGCGGCGCACAGTGAACACATGTATCGCGGGCTCGAAACGGAGGCGGGAGAGGCGGTCGCGCCTCGACGGCCGAGCCGAGCTGCGAGCGGAGCTCCTCCTCCGCCGCCGCGCGCGCCGCGACCTCGCGCCGCAAGCTCGCAAGCTCCTCCGGCGCCGTGGAAGCTGCTCCTCCGGTGCCCCGCTCCGCCTCGGAGGCGACGGCACGGCCCTCGTCGCCGCCAAGCCGACGGCGCAGCGCCTCCGCCTCGGACCGCAGGGCGGCGAGCTCCGCGGCCTCCGCCCTGGACAGTCCTGCGGGAGGCTGGCGGTGCGCAGCTGCGGCGGCGTCGGCTGGCCCCGGCGTCCACCCCGCCGCCTCGGCGGCTCGCGCCACGGCCCAGACGCCGCCGACGGGCGCCGCAGCCGCCGAGCCAGGAGCCACGCGCGTGGGCGGCGTCGGGGCGGCGGCGGCCGGAGGAGAGGCGGCCGCGCCGTCGAGCATGCGGAGTGCGGGCAGGCGCTCGCGGCACTCTGCGCGGTAGGACCTCTCTGGCAGCAGGTTGCCGCGCAGCCGCAGCTCGCGCAGCTGGACGAGGTTCCAGAGCGGCGCGAGAGCGTCGAGCGAGCCGATACAGTTGCACTCGAGGTCGAGCGAGCGGAGCCGCGCGAGGCCAGACAGCGGCGTGATGGACGTGAGCCGGTTGGAGCGCAGGTAGAGCACCGTCAGCCCGGAGAGCGGCTGCAGGTCCAGCACAGTTTTGAGCCGGTTGTAGCTCATGTTGAGGAGCTCGAGAGAGACGAGCGCCCGCAGCGGCCTGGCGGACTCGAGGCCGCAGCGGCTGAGGTCGAGGCACGTGAGGGACACGGGCAGTCGCTGGAGCGTCTTGAGGCTGACGGATTTGTTGGAGAGGTCCTGCACGGTGCGCCACTCGTCGTCCGAAGAGGAGGGCCGTGCGTTCTCGCGGCCACGTGCTCGCTGGGCCATGCGGCAGGCTGTGGGTCGGAGCCTGTGGTCGCCCAACGCCCAACGCCCCTGGGTTCCGGCTCCTACCCAGATAGGGGGTCTGTCGGCACTGAGTCGCGCCAAAACGCCCTGCCTACCTACCTATTGCGGGCGCCGACCGCCAGGCTCCGTGCCCCACCTACCTACCTATTCCCAGGCCGCGCAGCGACGCGAAAAAATATCCGTTAGCCCTCTGTGAATAGGCTCCCAGCGCCCGCCGCGCCGGCTTGTACCGCGGGCGCCGCCGCCGCACCCGTCTCGGCTGGCGTCCCGGCCGCAGGCGACTCGTCTGGCATGGCCCCGTTTCGCGGCTAAACGCCGGGGCGCCGTCTCCCGCGCGAGCGAAGCGGTTTTTTTACCCCCACCCCCCGACCCCCCCACACCACCGCCACCTACCTACCTATTGCGGGGCCCTCTGGGGCGGTCAAAACCGGACCTACCTACCTATTGCATAGGGTCCAACGGGTGCCGACAGACCCCCTATCTGGGTAGGAGCCGGAACCCTGGGTTTGGACGCTCCGCAACCCACCTTGAGCACTTGAGCACTGGATAGGGTCGGTTCCGCATGGTACGGGACCCCTCGATGTCGATCGTCTCGCCCACCCTCACTGGTGTGTTCAACCCACCTCGAGACCATACCCCCCCGCCTGCTGACAGACCCAGCCTCCCGGAGACCGGGGATGGGCGGTCAGGACCATACCCCCCCACCCTTTGGGCCGCGAGGGTACCATACCCCGGAAAAAGTTGGAACCCTGGGGAAGAGAGGACTGGCGCAAAAAGAATTTTACGGTGAGCGGTCACTCTCACTAGGGTCTAGGCACGGGAAGACTGGCGGCGCGCACGCGCGCCACGCGGCGGCAGCCGCGAGCCGGCACGGGCACAACACAAGTATCAAGTTGAGCAAAATGCAAAAAGAATTTTCAACGCCCAGTGCTGTGCCAAAAAAAGAATGCTGGATTCATGAAACTTATTACACTCAAGGAGCAATCGCAAGAGGAGGCGACACACAGCATGGGTGGGGAATCAAAGCGCCCAAGACATCATCATCGTCCACACATCGAGAGCGGAGTGCGACCCAAGAGGCTCGGCTCGGCGCGCGTCCGGTGGCTGAGTCGAGCGACACCACCGCCACCACCGCCGACCCGGCCAGCTGGTTTTGCGTTCCCGACCGCATCCGCGGGAAGGGGACCTCCCACCTTGCCCGCTGCTCCCCTCGCCCTCCTCTCCCCGGCGCATGCCACCATGCCAGCACGCACACGCACACTCAGATGTCGTCGTAGTAGAACTTCTTCTCGACACGGACGATGCGCGGCTCGGCAGCCGGCGGCAGCTCTCCCTCGGCATCGACCATCATCTTGACGAGGGCGACGGCGGCAGCGGTCTGCTGCGTGAAGGCCTTGACGTCGAGCGGGCACACGCAGCCCGGACGCTCTTCGGCCCCCTCCTTAGGGTGGGGGGGGGGGGGGAGGCGGGCGCCTGTGAACACACCCCAAGGCGCAGCCGTACAGGCGGGTTTGAACCTCCGGGAAGGGGTCAAAGTCGGTCTTGTCAAAGGCTTGCTGGCAGACGTCCGAGACCGCGTTGAAGGCGAGCGAGATTGCGAGGTGCTTGAACTTGCGCAGGCTGTCGTACGTCACCTGCGCAGAGCCGGGCGGAGGGGAGGGGGGCAGGCGGTGACGCGCCGCTCCTGCGCGGCTGGCAGGTGGGTGGAGGGCCAGGGTGGACGGCCAGGCGCCTTGTCGCCCTTGAGGGTCTCCATCACCTCGGAGTACACGTCCTGCAGGTCCTCCAGGTACACCTGCCGGGCGCTGCCCGCGCTCAGCAGGGCGGGCTCTCGGCCGCTTCCTTTCCAGCCGCGCGCGCCTCCAGGAACAGGAAGCGCGTCTTGAGCGACATCTCTGACAGTAGAGTCGGGTTGAGCATCGTCATCTCAAAGAGCTCCTCGTCGCCCTGCGGAGCGGGGCGCGGCGCCGTCGGAGGCCCTCCGGTGTGCGCGCGACCTTGGCGGGCGGCCGGGCACCGTAGGCACGCCGTCCGCCGCGAGCTGGACCTTGCGCACCGGCCTCGTGGGCCACTCTCCGCCCATAAAGGTGGCGATCTCGTGCGCGAGCGCCTTTGGGTCCTTGGACTTCCAGTTCTCGTCGGCCTTTGGCGGGCGAGGGGCGGCGGCGGTGAGGGCGGCGGCGGTGTGGCAAGTGGCGGCGGCAACGAGGCAGCGCTGTGGCTAGGGCAGCACTGCGGCGAGTGTGGTGGTGGCGAGGGGAGAGACGGCGAGGGACGAGAGGGCGTAGCGGCAGGCGGAGCAGAGAGGGCCTCGGGCCCAAGGTCCTCCTCCTTCTTGACGCGACCCATAGCGGAACCGGCGAGTTCAGTGGGTGCGGCCGCTGCACCCCGCCCCTGGAGCTCGCTCAGGGGATCGGCAGAAGAATTTT
>NW_005200332.1:53838-95880 GCF_000372725.1 Emiliania huxleyi CCMP1516 | reverse complement strand
GGCGCCACCTCAAGGAGCCTCTTGCACGCAAAACACCCGCTCGGTGACGCCTGAAGGGGGGGCGGTGCAGGGGGGAGAAGATGAGGGCGTCACCGAGCGTGTGGTGCTGCCGGGAAGTTGGTGGGCGGGGCACGGATGCACCTCAAATACGAGCGAGTAGCGGGAAGACCGCCCGCTACTCCGGCGGGAGAGTGCTCCCCCGCCGCCCCCTGGGTCACCCCGAGTGACCTCGCAGCCCACGCCGTGAGGCGCTGCTGTCAGGGGGAAGGGTGGGGCGCGTGCGAAGCCGCTGGGAAAAGACGGCCAGGAGCCCAGGAGCGGCCGGAGCCGGCGGGCGCCGCCGCCGTCGCCCAGCTGGCCCGCTCTGCACGGCACGTGCGCGCGCGCGCGCCAAAAGCCCGCTCCTGGGTCTCAATGGGGCTGGGGTCGAAGAGGAACACGAGGAGGGCGAAGACGAGCACCTCCGAGGCGCTGGCTTGGTCGTTGCCGGACTCGACGGAACCTCTCGCCCGAGGAGGTGACGGCAGGCAGAAGTTTTTCTCCTGCGTAGGCGCGCGAGCGAGCGTCAGCGCGCCGAGGGCCATTACGTGAGAGAACGTGATCTGTGGCCGCGCGCACCGGGTCGGCCAGGAAGAGCATCGCCGAGGGAAGCGACGAGCGCCCGGGCGGCCCCGGGGAGCGCCGCGTCCGAGCCCCAGGTCTGCCCAAGTACCTATCCACCATCTCTGGACATGTTCAGGCCAAGCTGCCATGGCCGACTCGGGGTACCCCGCGCCACCCGGGCGACTCGATGGCCGCCTCCGCGGCGGCGGCGTCCGGCTGCAGCTCCATCGCCAGGGCCAAGCAGTCAGGGCCCTGAGGCCCCCAAGCAGTGCAAACATCCATAGCTTCCATGCCTCGAGGAGCGATCTACCGGTTGTCACCGTCATCCTAGACGCCGAACGAAAACGCCTCTCAAACGCCTCGAGTGGTCGAGATTCAGTTTGGGTTTGGGGCTTGGAAAATCAATGTTTTAGTGGACCATATCCCCCCCTACTAAGGGTAAGGCGCCACCTGCTTTTTTCTCCTTTTCAGCCCGGCTCCTACGCTACGCCCTCGTACACCACCCTCTCCGTATCCTCGCATTTCGGGTCCTCACGCGCGGCCGCGATCCAGTGCGGCGCCTCCTGTCCCACGCCAGCTCGTATCCGGCTCCACATCCCGAGCGAGTCGTTGGCAAGCCTGCAGATGCGATACGGGGCCGGCTCAGTAGCGTGGGAAGGAGTGTGTGCGCGCACTCCACACCACACACACACACACACACACACACACACACACACACACACACACACACACACACACACACACACACACACACACACACACAACGCGCACACACACACACACACACACACAACGCGCACCTCGCGCCGATCCTGCTCTTCGCCGACAGCTGCTTGCTGAGCATGCGAGTGATTGTGCCCCAAACCTGTAGGGCAGCGGGGTTGTAGCTGGTTGAGCGTGGGCTGCGCGCAGCGGCGCCGCAGGCACCGTGGCAGAGCACACCAGCGGGCCCGCAATGAAGAAGAGCCAGTCGATGGCGCGCTTTGGCGCAAAGGGCAACGGTGGCAGAGCAGCAAAGTCGATCGCGTAGCGGATCTCAAGCTTTGTGCCACCCCGCACGGGCGTGAAGCGAATCGCAAGCGTCCCGTCGATCGGGACCAGACGCAGCTTCCGCGCCCAAGGCGGCAGCCTGGTCTTTTCGATCTCTGTGTCGGTAGTCGCATCGACGTGAAAGACGCCGTCGTTTGCAAGGCGGTCGATGTCAGCTTGGAGGTCCAAGACGGCACCAATCCGTGGCAGGGGCCAAGGCAGGGCAGCCTCGAGCACGCCAGTGAAGGCACACGCCTCCGCGTCGAGCGCGAGGAAGGCAGAGCGCGGGACCAGAGGGTGCCAGGTCGGCAACAGGTCCACCTCACCAAAGATGCAAGCCATCTCAGCGACCCCGTGAGGGGCGGTGGCCTCGATCCTGCACTCGCAGCCGCCACATCGCCCTTGCGCGCATCGACCTCGAGTGTACACTTGCAGGCCGTATTTGGTCCCCACCCCCGCGGATGACACCAACTTCCAGCCGCTATCGTCGCCGCCCTCCTCGTCCGGGCCACCGCCGGGAGCGAAGCTGTGTCGCGCAGCGTCCTGAGTTGCAGCGATGCTCATGACCTTGCGGCCCGGCCTCCAACTCGCCGCGAGAAGGGCGGCGGAGACCGAGAACAGGAGGAGCAGGGCATCGACGGCAGCTAGCACATGCCACGCTCGCAACTCGAGCTCAAGCTCGACGACGTCCGAGTGCGGCTCCGAGTACGGCCCATCCAGTGCGATGTGGGGAGGATATTCGTAAATCTCTCCGACTCCGACGAATGTGGCGGCCTCCATTGTGTGTAGTGCTGCCAACCTTGAGGCCAACCTTGAGGACTCGTCTGATTTCCTTCTCGGTCCCTCGAATGAGCGTCTTTTCTTTTTTACGTTTTGTCGCTCTCTCTATCTGAGATTTTTGTTTGGGTCGAGCAGAGAGAGAGAGAGAGAGAGAGAGAGAGAGAGAGAGAGAGAGAGAGAGAGAGAGAGAGAGAGAGAGAGAGAGAGAGAGAGAGAGAGAGAGAGGAGAGAGAAGAGAGAGAGAGATTTGGATCATTTGTTTTGTAGGTATTTGAAAACCAACAAGAAATCGCGACTCGCACAGTCTCAGCGATTTGGACTCGGCAGCAGCAGCTTGTCAGCACTCTTCAGCCCGTCTGCCGAAGCTGGGCCTGGCCCTGGGCTTTCCGCGTCTTTCGGCACCGCGTCTTGTGCTTTCCGCGTCGATGGATGGCGGCACCGACCGGCGCAGACACCACCGGAAGTTCAAAAGGACGAGAGAGGACTTAAAGGAAGCTTCTTCTTTTATAAATAGAGCAGGCATCTCCAGGAGAGATGGGCGACGGCCGACGCACGAACACAGAGGCACAGTGCGCACCCCGCCCCGCTCGCAGGGGGCTGGCAGGGCGTGCATCACACACACAGGGACTGTGTGACTCCTTCCTCGGGTTTCTGGGACTCTTGACGAGATGTGCTAGTCGCTATTCTCCGACGATTCCGACATGACACATGTCTGACGGGCAGTTCGTTCGGGCTCGAGTGAGAGCCGCGGTCGCGGTCGCGAGCGCGCGGGGCCTGGCTAGGGCTGCCGGGCGTGATCTCGCTCGACCCACGCGCCGGAGCGCGAGTAGTGCTTGATCAGCCGGGCCTCGCCGCAGTCTTCCAAATTCTTTTGTATGTTTCAAGAAAGAAAGAAAAGCAGGCAACCAGGTTCTTCTTTCTTTCTCTTTTTGCTCGAAGAATTCTTTTGTACCCTGGTTTGCCTGTGATAGTGCTAGCACGCGCCAGTCCGCACCTGTGTCGAGCCTCTCTGCTGTGAGAGGGAGTTGCTGTCGTTATCACGGAAGAATTCTTTTGTATCCTGCTTGGTGTCCGCCTGATATGCGTCGGTCCCTCGGCAGTGCACGGCGACTACTGGTGGCGCGCCGCCTCCACACGCGGCACGAGCCCGGCGCCATCTCCATGGACACGGCCGTCCTCGAGTATGCGGTCGACGAGGAGGCAGGAGTCCTCGACATCCAGCACACGCGCACGCCGCCCGAGATGCGCGGGCAGGGCGTGGCCGAGAAGCTGTGCGATGCGGCCTTTGAGCACGCTCGCGGCGCGTCGCTCCGTGTCCTGCCCTCGTGCTCGTATGTGAGCGACCGCTATCTGCCCAAGCACTCCGAGGCGCAGGGCATCGCGGTGAGGTCGGTCGACAGCGCGACGCCGGGCCTCTGCATATGCGTCTCGTGGCTCGGCGTCGCGAGCCTGCGACTCGTCGATGCCAGGCGGCGCAACCCGCTGACTGCGGCTCTCCTCGCCAAGCTCCAGAGCTTTCTGGGCGCGTGCGCTGCCATGGAGGTGACGCACGGCGGGCCGCTGCCAGAGGTGCGCACCCTCCTCCTCGAGAGCACAGGCCCGGTCTTCAGCTCGGGCCACGACTTCAACGACTTCCACGAGGCGCCGGCCGCCGAGCAGCGGCGCGTGCTCGAGATGTGCGCCGACGTCAACGCGCTGCTGGCCGAGGTGCCGCAGGTGAGCGTGGCGGCGGTGAGCGGCGCGTGCGTGGCGGGCGGCGCGCAGCTGGCGGCCTCGTGTGACCTCGTGATCGCGCGCGACGACGCGCGCTTCTGCCTGCCCGGCGTGCGCACGGGCGGCTTCTGCCACACGCCCGCGGTGGCGGTCGGCGCGCGCGTCGCGCCGCGCAAGGCGCTCGAGCTCGCGCTGCTCGCGTCCGACGTCGACGCAGTCGAGGCCGAACGCATCGGCCTCGCCAACTCGGTGGTCCCTTCGGCGGAGTGGGCGAGCGCCGTCGAGCAGACGGTCAACCAGCTGGCGCGCACCTTCAGCAAGTCGGTCGCGGACGGCAAGCGGACCTTTTACCGCCAGGCAGCCGCGCCCGCCCTTCGTGACCGGTACGCTGTCGCCACCGACACGATGGTCGACATGTTCTCGTCCCCAGCCTATCAGGAGAGCATGGCCGCCTTCTTGAGGCGAAAGGAGTGAGCGGAGCGCGGCGCACACCGAACACCGCGTTGGTTTATACTTTATTGCGTAGTGGCTACGGCTTTAGTGCGCGGTGTGCGGAGTGCGCGTACACGCTACGTATACACAGCGGGGAGGGCGTCAGCAGCTCACGAAAAGCACTATTATAGTCTATTATAGCATACACACTCTGAAATGAGGGGAACCGTCGTTTTTTGATTCGAAGCTGGGCACAAGCTCGACAGGCGAGCAGCAATATTGTGAGAGATTGGGCCCTCGCCGGGCGCACGTCGCAATGCCCGTGCGCCTCCCCGCACCTCACCTCGAAGGTGCGTGCGCGCGGGCCGCGACGACCGGAGCGGCTACCTAGGCGGGCTGCTGGCGCTGCCTCTTCGCAGCCGCGTCGCCCTCTTCCGGCGCCCTCTTGACGAGGTCGTCCGAGTCGGCAGGCGCGGAGATGATGTCGCCGCTGTCCATGGTGATCTGAGGAGGGGCGGGTCGGCGCTGGTCGGCGCTGCGGCGTCGGCTCAGGAGGCGGACGGGGAGGGTGGCGGGCGCAGACCTGGTAGGGCGCAACCATGCCTGGCAGGGGAGCGGGAGGCGAGGTGAGGCGAGGGCGGCGCTCCGGCGGGCGCTCGCGGGCTGTAGCGTGCTAGCGGCCGGCGGGCAGCGTCGCGGGCACGGCCACCGGGGTCCATGTCATCCGATCGCCACATGAGCTGGGTGATCGTGCCCTTGACGTAGCCGTTTGCGTCGGCGTCTGGGTCGCCCGCCAGGTGGCACATCACCCGGTCGCCCACCTGGAAGCGGAGCGCCTGCAGCTTCTTCTCCAGGTTGGCCGGCGTCGCGAGGCACGCCTCGAAGCGCGCCTTGAGCTCGGCGGCGTCGAGGTTCTTGCCGATGAAGACGAGCTTGCTCTCGCGCGGCTCGTCCTCCTCCCACGGCTCGGTGAAGTCCCCGTTGAAAATCATGTGCACCGCGTGGTAGACGAAGCGCTGCTCCGCGTGTGCGATGTGCAGCACGCCCTTCATCCGGTAGATGTCGGCGCCTTGGGTCTTGAGCATCCCGCCGATCCAGTCCTCGATGGCGGCAAGGTCGAGCGGCGTGCTCTCCTCCGTGAGCGCGACGCTGCTCACCGAAGTGTCGTGCTCGTGCTCGCCGTTCGTGTTGAGGAACTCGGGGTCCATCTCGATGACGCGCTTCAGGTCGAAAGCGCCGATGTCGAGGACCCAGTCGGGCGACACCTCCGCCTTGGTGCAGCGCTGGACGGGCGCCTGCGAGTTGATCGACTTGAGCCGCTTCTCCACCTGCCCGACCGCGAGTCGGGGGACGCGTCAGCCGCGCGTCCGCGCGAGCGGTCGGCCGCCGCGCCGCGTCGCCGCGCCCGCTCGAGGTCCGCCTCGCTCACGAGGTCGGTCTTGTTGAGCAGGATGCGGTCCGCGAAGGCGACCTGCTCCACCGCCTCGTTCTCGGCGCCCTCGGGCTTCTCCTCGTCGAGGTGCTGCTCGATGTGCTTTGCGTCCACCAGCGTCACGATCCCGTCCAGCCTGGCGAACGCCTTGACCTGCGCGGCGACGCGGCCCGTGAGCCTCGAGAGCTCCGGTGGCGAGCGCGACGCGGCTGCGCACACGCGGCGCGCCTTATCGTCGACGAAGAAGGTCTGTGCAACAGGCGCCGGGTCCGCCATGCCGGTCCTACGGACGTGCCGCTGAGATGTCGTGGACGCCGCGTGGCACTCGGTCGCGGCCTTTGCCGGCGCACGTCTCAATGATGATGCCGTCGAGCTTGAGCGTGCCGGCCTGGAGTGGCGGCTTGGGTAGTGAGAGGCTTCCCTGGTACCCCGTGTTGCGTGATGGTGTGAGAGGCGGCAAGAGAGGAGAGAGGTGGCGGTGAGGCCAAGAGAGAGAGTCGCCTTGACACGCTTGGCGAGCTTCTCGAGCACGACGATCAGGTCCTGCCGGACCGTGCAGCAGATGCAGCCGTTCATCATCTCAATAATGTCCTCGTCGGCCTGCATCTTGGTGTTCTTCGACAGCAGCTCATCATCCACGCCGACTTCGCCAAACTCATTCTCGATGACGGCAATCTTCTTCCCGTGCGTTGCGGTCAGGATGTGGTTGAGCAGGGTGGTCTTGCCGCTTCCCAAGAAGCCTGTCAGGACTGTCACTGGGACTAGTGGGATGGAGGAATCCGCCATCTTAGTGCACAGAGGGTGCACGACTCCCGGCGATGCTGGGGCATGCACAGAGGGTGCACGAGAACCAGGTTCGTTGTGAAGAGCTGGGGCGCGCCACCCAAGAACCTCGGTGTGCGGATCGGCAACGGCGCGACGCGTCGATTGACGATCTATGCTTTTGACCCATCAGTCTCCCAACATGTGATATTAGTCAAAGAACTCGCTTCACGGCGGTCCGCACGTGAGTCCCGCGGCGGCGCGCCGGATGAGAGGCAATGCCTCTCCACACTCCTCGGGAGCACACACACGGACATGCAGCGCGCACGCGGCCCAATGGCCGTGCACGAGCAACAGCGCGAGCGCCGCCAACCGCACCGACACTTTTGACCGCGTGCCGCACTTCCCGAATCCCTTCACACCCCACTGTCGCGCAATGTGCCGGCTCGTGTGCGGCTTCTGCCACGCCCACTCGAAAGCGAGCGCATCCCTCTTCGAGGAGAAGCCACGCACAACGAGCAGAATGCGCCACGGCCGTCCCGCGGCGGGCGCGCCACCTCCCGAGAGCTCGCCGTTGTGCTGGCGCAGTCGTCGGACGGGGTCGGGGCTCGCGCCGACGTAAGTCCTCCGACCGCTCTCGTCTCGCAGGAAGTAGACGCGCCACGCCGAATCCTACTCCTCCTCGTCCTCCTCCTCAGCCTCGTCGTCGACGAGCGCGTTGCCGTCCCGCTCGTCCTCCTCGTCGCTGTCTCCGTCCTCCGCGTCGAGATCCACCTCGGTGACCGTCGCGCCGAGCGTGCGGAGGAAGTCGGCGAGGGTGCCAGTCGAGGCGGTTTGGGAGGCGATGGGAACCACCCAGGCTGTCTTGGTGATGCTCTTCGGGCCGTGCGGGCCGGGGAAGAGGAGGTCCGCGTACTCGACGTTGTCGAAGTGGGTCTTGACGTAGTCCTTGACGTCGTAGGTGTTCTTGCCCATCATGACGTGCGAGGGCGGGAGCAGGCCCTTCTTTTTCGTCTCAAACTGCGTGGCCGACTTGGCGAGCGTGAACTCGAGTGGCATGACGGCTGGGTTGTCCATGGGCGAGACGTCGAGCTCGGGGTTGAGCCGCTTCGCCGTCTCGCGGAGACCAGGGGCGGCGAGGACGGCGGCGTGCATCTTCTTCGCCAGTTGCTTGCTCGGCGCGCGGACCGCCCACAGGCCGAGGTCCTTGAAGTAGCGCGGGTTCTGGTTGAACATCTTGTACATGAGCCGCTGGTACGCCTCGTTCTCGTCATACACCGGGTTGATGAGGTAGAAGACGCGGCCGGTGAGCTTGCCCTTGTTCTTATCGTTCTTCTGGTGGACGGCCAGGTGGAGCCTCGCCTCGATCGGCTTGCCCTTCTTCTTGCCCGTGCCGCCAGTGACGGTGGTCGCGGACGACGGCAGGTCGCTGAAGCCATCGAAGTCGGCCAGCGTCTTCTTCGCCTTGCCCTTCTTCTTCTCGCTCGAGGGTGGAGGCACGGGGCCCGGGCTCACGACACCGATCACAACAGCGCCATCCTCCCCATCGGACTCGACGGCGGGCCGCCGACGCGGCTTGGCACTGGCACGTGGGGCCTTTGATGGCATTGGGCGATTGAAGTCAGAACCCTGAGCAGAGAGGAACGCGCGCCGGACGGACCAATAAGAGTTGTGCCAGCCCAAGATCGTTACATTCCAAGAATAAAATAAATCAATTTGGGAGATGCGTAAGAAGGTCACATAAGAAGGTCACAGGTACATGTGTATTCACTGCGAGATGCTAAGGAAACATATCAACCGATGTAGTATAAAAGACCAAACAAAGAAATCGCTCTCTTCTCGTCTAAGAGGTCGTTCCCTGCGCGCGATTGCTTCGAAAACCCTGGCGCCTCGCTGATGAGCGAGAGCAGCTCGTTGGGCAGCTGCCGGTCGAGCACTAGGCTGCCATTCTGGCAGCAAATCGACGGGTTCGTGACGGTGAAGCGTTCCGCGCCGCAGTTCATGCACACATCGCGCTGCTCGAAAAAGTTGATCGGATGCGCGGCCTCTAGGTTGTTGAAGCACGTGGCGTTCTGCAGGCACAGCCGGCGGTACTGCACACCCTCAGCCTCCGACGGGCATCGTGGGACGCGAGCCGCACCGACGGTGGTGGGAGCGGCTGCCCACGAGCGCACGTTATACTCACGCGTCCTCATCTGGCCTGAGGAGGAGTCGCGGTACTGGCGCGGCTCCTTCTCCATTGTAAACGTCTCAAAGACCGCGAGCGTCGGTGTCAGCGGCGTGCGGCGTGCGAGGGCCGGCATCCGATCCAGCAATGGCAGGCTTTCACGCATGGCTGGCTGCACGCGCGACGAATCCAACGCCGTCGTCTCGCACGGCAGCAGCCGGCCTGCGCCCTCGACGTGGTGGTCGCGCTGCCCAGCGTGCAACGCACGGTGGCGAGCGAGCCGCCTCGCCAGCCGCATCCTCTGAAAGGCCTCCCATGTGGCATCCGTCTCGGACAGCTCACGAGCCCATTCACGGTACGCCCTCGCGGTCTGGAAGAGATTCCGAGTCGGCCGAGTCAGCCCGGTGAAGTCTCCAGCCTCATCTGACCGATTGATACGCTCTCGACCCACGAGGCCATTTTCGTGTGCCCACGCGAGGTGTGGGTCGCCTGCCAGTGAGCGAGGGACGGGCTGAGCATGTGCGTACCGGGTCTGGGCGAATGCTGTGACGGGATGCGCCCGCATCTGAACTGCTGCTCAATGAGAGCCAGCAATGCGGGCGCCACGCTCAATGAGCCTGCTCGGTTTACCGAGGCCGTGCTCTTCGAGCCGACGGCGTGGAAGTCGTGCGAGGGCTATGTGTACGGCGACCGTCACTCTGCATCGCCCGCCACCGCAGCTCCTCCGCCCTCTCTGCCTTTGCCACTCTCGCATCGTAGTCGTCGCCATCCGGCCGAACCCACACGCCTCGCAGGTAGTCCCAGTCGCATGGAACGCCAGAGACGGTCGGGGCTCTGGCTCGGGGCCTGGGAGTGCCGCCGGCAGCACGCACAGCGTTCAATGCTTGGCGCCGCTCCGTCCGTGCCGACGACATTTGTAGATGAAGGAGGCAGGTGGCCAATAGCGACCTTCGTTACGAAATGTAGCGTTACCGGGAGGTCTCCAAGCTGTCTTGGGTGGTAAGAGAATTGACGGACGCGCGGGGCGGCTACTGCCTGCTCCAAGTGCAAGAATTTTACAACAAACCTCCCTCGCACGACACCACAACGCACTCTCTCACATGACAAGCGATCCCACGACAGCGACTCTGTCTGAGGGAGGGAAGGGTGTAGAGATAGAGGATGTAGAGTGTACAGTGGGTTGCGGGCATTAAGAAAACGTGGCATGAAGAAACCACGCCGAGCGATTTCCGCGAAAATCTAAGAAACCACGGCGCGCCGCAGGCGCGGCCCCGAGAAAAGGCCAGACACGAGTGTGAAAACGGGAGCCTCAGCCCAAAATTTCTCTTCGCCTGCGGCGCGCGCACTTGTCACTATCCAAGTCTGCGGTGCTCTGAGTGGAGTGCGAGTGGATGGAGGCGTGTGTGCGTCTCCCGTCATCCAGAGAGCCGACTCGGCGGCAGACTCTGGCATCGCCCTCGCGGACCGCAGCTTACCTCTTACTTACCTAAAAATCCTTCGGGCCGGCTCTGGCTCTCTAGGTGTGAGTGTAGAGTTGTTTGGCTTGAGTGCCGGCCGGAGCTAAGAAACCACGGCGTCGGGTGGGTGAGGGCTGTGGAAAAAAAATTAGAAACGGCGGCGTGCCGCGGAATCCTGTTTTCTTAATGCCCGCAACCCACTGTAGAGCGCTGTGAGCTGTATAGAGCTGTAGAGCGCTCTGGAGCGCTGAGAGCTGTAGATAGAGCTCTAGACTACATCCGGGACGAAGCGCCTCCGTTGTAGAGCGATGTATGTAGAGCGCGATTTTGCTGTGTAGAGTTTGTTGTAGTAATGTAGAGGCTCTACAGCCAAACCGCCGGGAAGGCAGTGACTCAAAGAGGTCGAGCCGCGCTAATGGGGTGTCTCCGAGCTTACTGGAGCTCTGATGGACGGCCGCCCTGACTATCACTGACACACACAGAGAGTCACTCTTGACGGCACACAACACCCTGTAACTGCGTCATGACCAGGCTGCCATGCGTCGCCGGTGCCGCATTCGTCGCTGTGCTTCTTTAGCAGGCGGTGGACTGTCGGCTGCGAGGACGGTCGCATTTGCGCGAGGCGAGGCGATCATTGTTGAGCGTTGCATGCGCCATGACTCGCGCCAGCGCGTGCGGGAGCTCCTGGCTGAGCGTTGAGTCCAAGCGAGTTGCGCTGGCCACGATCGCTACGCCGAGCCGAGCTGACGCGCCGAGGCGCCGGCCAGTCGCAGCCGTGAGGCATGCCACAGCAGCAGAGGCACCTGTCACCCATTGGGCGGGCAGACAGAAGGCCAGGGCAGCACTGGCAAGTGCAACGCGCCTCATGTCGGAGAGCGACTGTGCCTCGTTCGCCGCTTATGATGTAGAGTTTGTTGTAGAGATTTCACGTTGTAGAGCGCCTCTACATCGCTCTACAACGCAGGCGCTTCGTCACGCGGCGGATGTAGAGCTCTACAGCTCTACAGCGCTCTACGTGCTCTACAGCTCTACAGCGCTCGTCTACACTCTACATCCTCTACACCCTCCCTGCGGGGACTACATGATCCGTCCGTTGTACATTCTACATACCTCGTGTGTGTGGAGAAGTTCACCTTTCCTTACAGTACCTATAGCACGTACGCAGCGTACAAATTTTCTTACCAAAAAGATCGCCCCGCCCCGTGGGTGGCCTATAGAGTGGGTGGCCGGACACGCGCCACACGCGTTGTCCGTGCGAGCGAGGGGAGATGTGGGCGCGCGCCGCCGCGGCGCGCGCGCCGACCCCGGTCTCCCAGGCGTTCTATGCTTATGGACCACAGTGAGGTGTAGAAGTTCACCCCGCTTCAAACCACAGGTAGACACGCGTGCACGCACATGAAAAATAGTTTGGTTCGCCAGCGGCGAGCGGCCATCACGACAGCTCACCCAGAACTGTGAGCAGACCGTCGCTGACGTGCAACGCTCGGACATCAAAGGGAACGCTCTCACCCACGGCGGGCATTGCGCCATCCGCGAACCCGTTCGATCCGCCCCCGCCCCCGCCCCCGCCGCCGCCGCCGCCGCCGCCGCCGCCGCCGCCGCCGCCGCCGTCCTCCCCGCTGCCGCCTGCCGGGGCGTCGCCCGCCGCAGCGTCTGCTGCGGCGGTGCGGTGCGGTATAGTCACATTGACGAGTCCGTGGGCGAGCAGCGCGAGGTGGTCAGAGCCTGCGCGAGAGCGGGGAGGGGAAGGCTAGGTACACGTGCCCACACAGACCGGGCGGCGGGAACACGTCTCCAGGCACACAACGCGGGGTCGCGAGGGCCAGGCAAGCCCTCGCTCCTCAACGCCCAGACAGGCGGGAGCTGGCGGCATGGCACTCAGGCAAAAACACGACCCCGGGCCCCAGAACGCACAGCACAGAGGCGCGCTGAGCCCGCCGCCGACGCACTGCCACCGCCCCACACGCGCGCGTGGCTGCCATCAGACAAATGCCTCAGAGTCATCAGCCGGCGGCGCGGGTCCCCCCAGCGCCGCCTCTGACTCGTCATCTTCTGGTCCTCCCCTGGCGGGCGTGCATCTCTCCCCATATCTCCCCATATCTCTTCATAGCTCCCCGTCTCTCTAGCGCCGCGCCGCGCGGGTGCGACAGAGCGCGACGCGCTGCAGGGTACCCGCCCCTCTTCCGCCACACAGCCGGGCAGCCGACGCGCGGTGTTTAAGGTGATCTGGCCATGGCCGGCGGTGTCCAAGGCGGCGTGGCCATTGCCGGCACTCGGGCAGCTGATGTGTGGTGTCCAAGGTGATTTGGCCATGGCCGGCACTCGGGTGTCGCTTGCCATCTCTTGCCATCTAGCTGCGCGCGCCGTGGCGGAGGACGGTCGCCTCCATCCGCTGGCCGATCTCGGGCGCAAAGACGAGCAGCCGCACCTGCCACCCGAGGGCCACCCGTCTCGGATTTGAGAGAAGGAGAGAAGGAGTGGCCACAGGGTGGCAGAGGCATTGGAGCCGGCGCCTCGATGGGCACAAACACAACGGGCGCATCGGAGGAGATGACGGCGAGGTCGCTCTTGATGGCCAGCCGGTCAAACATCAGCGCCACCCCGCCCAGGGACGTGTTGTACCTGCAGCCAGCACCCGCGCCGGTCAGGGGTGGCCGGCAGGGAGAGCCGCAGAGCGTCTCGCGCCGGAGCATCGAGTTCCCGAGCTGCTCGCCGATGCCAGCTCGCACGTCGGCGAGGTGGGCGGGGCTGAGCTGCATGGAGAACTTGCAGTGGATCCACTTGAGCGAGGAAGAAGCCTCGCTGGGCGCAGGCATGTGGGGCCCAACAGTACCGCACGGCGTCGTGCCGTAGAAAGGGTGATGTACCAGTGTTAGTGCCAGTGCGCGCCACCCGTGCCCAGAAGAGAAAGAAAGAAAACGCAGCGCCATCCCGTGCCCAGCAGTGCGTAGAATTTGTAAAAGAGCGTCTCGCGGCGAAAAGAGAATTGAGAAATCTTAAGTGCTCCAAAGCACTACATCCCACGACAGCGATTGTGGGGACTACATGATCAAGAAAGAACCGACCGCGGCCGACTCCGCCACCGCGGCCGCAGCTGCTGAGCTCTCCAGAAAACTGGTGCCTCATATGCTGCCTCCCTGCGGATGCTGCCGGCGAGCCTGGCGGTCCGCTGTACTACAAGGAAGTGCTGACTCGATTTCTACTCGAATTCTTCTACCCCCACGACTCGGAACGCGAATGTGACAGGACCATCGGGTCCTTCAGCCTCCAAAGCGGGATCACCCGAGAGCAGCTGAGCCTGCCTCTGGCCTCGCCTCCCTCTCCTTCAGGCATTCGTGGCATCCTATGGGTCGTCCAGAGTATCGACCTCTGGCTTGTCAGCCGCCCCACCGAGGGCACCATGAAGTACAGCGATCGCCATCTCGCTGGCCTCTCCGCAAGGCCTCCCGACCGCGTCGAACTCACGGCGCGGGCTCTCTCGGCTACGGGACCGGCCCCAGCTTCGGCTGAGGGCTGACAAGCTGCCGAGCCCAAATCACTGTGAGAGTCGTGATTTCTTGTTGGTTAATAAAAATCTCTCTCACATGATCCGTACGTGAAGGGTGGAGGGGCCCGCCCGCAGAGCTAGGCGGCGTGGGCGCCCCCCACTGGGGCCGAGGATAAGAGGACGTCTGCCGCTTGCTTGTTCTCGACGTCGTTGAGAGAGAATTTTTTAGCAATACCAACAACTCTAACACTCACACATCATTTGGGGCCTGCCCTGTTCACGCACGCGCGCGAGACCGTGCAGACAGGGTTGCCAGGTGAGAGCGAATGGCGCGGTTCACGCCTCGCACAATAGAGAGTAGAGAGAGAGAGATGCGCTCTGCTGCATGGTGGGACATAACAGAGCGAGTTTTGTTTTGTGTTTCGTCGTTGACCCATTTGACAAAAACAAACCTCTCTCTCCCATTTGGCACCTGCGTGTGGTGGACGACTGGCACGTCCTGATAATTGATAACTTGTTTGGACTCGTCCTCCCGGGGATGAGAAGAGTTCCAATCCAAGTATCTTCCACCGGCGGGGGCCCACGCAGGCTAATGCAGCGCGCTCACGCTCGCATGGCTGCCTCTCGCGACGACCCAAGCGGGCGAGGATCCGGGCTGCTGGCACTCGTCGCCAAGCTCCGCAGGGCAAAGGAGAAAAACCCTTCGGCGTGGCGTGAAGTTACCGAAAAGCTGCGGAGGGTGGTGGTGGATCATCAAGTCCGCCCAGCGGCACCGGATTCGATGGCCCCGCCCGCTGCTATACCACCGCCAACGCCGGCCGCAACATGCATGGACACGCCGCTGTGTTTCGAAGACGGTCGCATCCAGACAGCATCGACAGAGCGCGTCTGTGATTTTCTGCGCTTTGCAAAGCAACCCAAGAATTTCCACCTGCTTCTGAGACCATGCGCAACAGGCCTTATTGTTGCTAACTCGTCGCTAGGAGCGCATCAGTCGTGGCAGGCCAGCAAGGTATTACTCGTGTTCCCGTCATGGATCCAGAACTTTGGAGAGTCGGTCATGCGCACAGCCTCAAGGTTATCAAAAGGGTGGGATACTATTGTTGTCGTCGACTGGTATCGGAAGTATTCATTTTTGCTCGCCCCATTTGCAAGCCACACCGCGATTCTTAAGCCACAGCGACCAGGCTCAACGAGCCTGGTGAGTGCACGGGGCTGCTATCGAAGTGTGCGCGTATGTGACATGGCCGCACTGCCTGCTGTGCGAGACGTGAACTTGCACCGCACCATGCGAGAGGTGCTTGCACCGTTTGGCCACCCAGTGTCACTTGATTTGTCCCCTCCGACAAAGCTGCGGGTAAGCATTGTCCGGCGAGCGAGCAGTAGGCGGCATTTGCACATTCGAAACCTCATAGATTGCTCGACTTTGTATGAGTGCAATGAATACAGATTCACCAATCTCTCCCTTGCAGCATCTGTCTTGGCGACAACAGACATTTTCATTTCCATTCATGGAGCCGACATGGCCAATGCTTATGCCATCAAGCCTGGAGGTAGAGTCGTGGAGATAATGCCTGTCGAGGGGTACTGGGAATGCGACTGCACCATTCATCGTAAGTACTTCACCGAGGCGACGCACGTCTCCGTTTGGTCAACTAATCGCGTCAAAGGAAAGTTCGTCAAGGGCGAAAAGGGATCTTCCTATCATCAGAATCTTGTTATCGATTGGGCGGATATCGCAGGCGCTATCACTTCCGAGAAGAGCACATTTGAGGCCCGCAGCTTGCAAGTTGCACGTCACGCAACAGCCGCAAAGTAGTGACCCCAGCGTGCTGAAATGTGTTCTCTTCGGCGCCTTGGTTGTGTGTATTGATCGGCGCTGTATGCATGTGTATGCTGATGTCTGACACACTGCACATGGTTAATCAACAGTGTCTGACCAACCGTGTTTGACACCAGGCATCGACAGGCACGCTCTCGCGCCGCCCGATGATTGTTACTTAATAATTAATTAATTAATAAGTAATGACCCCACCCGCCGCCGCGCCGCGCCGCCCTGCGTCGCCCGCCGCCGCGCCGCGCCGCCGCCCGATGATTAATAATTGATAATTAATACCCGATCATTAATAATGTGTGTGTTTGTGTGTGTGTGTGTGTTTGTTTGCGCGATGGCAGGCAGGGAAGGGCACAGGGCAGCCGCGAGCGGCAAGTGGCGTCGGCGACGCAGCGAGGACACGATGGTGACGCCCACAGCGCAGCGTGCGCGGCAGCAGCGCCGCCGGCGGCCCCACGCCGCATCAGCGGCGCTCTGAGTGAGTCAGCCTGCGCTGCACAGCCTGCTGAGCACGCTCCCGACGAGCGGCGCGCTATGCGGGCCCGCCGCAGGCGACGCGGGCCGCAGGCGACGCGGGCGGCGAGCCGACGTGCGTGTCGCAGTCGTAGGAAGCGCTGGGAACCCGCCTTCTTACGGAAATAAAAGAAAAATGCCGCGAATCGTACTCCCTCCCCTCCCGCCCCCTCCCTCCCTCGAGTACCTGGGTAGTGGCCGACCGACCACTCTCTCTTAGCGGCGCGGGTGCACAAGAGCATACATGGCCTCCCTGCGCGCCGAGCCCTGCGAGGCGCCGACGGTGCGTGCGCAGCGGCTGCACCGGACGCTGCAGGACGCCATCTCGGAGGAGGAGGGGGCGGCGGCCGAGCTCGAGCGCGCCGAGGCGGTGCTCCGGCGGGCGGCGGCGAGGGCCAAGGCGAGCCGGACGGCGCTCGCCGAGCGGCTCGACGAGCTGGCCAGCAGGCCGCTGACGGTGACCGTGCTGGAGAAGACGCTCATCGGCGTCACCGTCAACGCACTCCGCAAGCACGCGACGCCGGCCATCGCCGCCAAGAGTGAGCGGCTCGTGCGCGGCTGGAAGACGCTCGTGGAGGGGAGCAAAACGTGGGGCACGCTGGCGACGGGCGGCGCTGCGCCGGCCGGCGCGGCGTCCTCCTCGAGGGCCGAGGCGCTCGCCGACCGCGTCCTCGACGAGGTGCGCGACGAGGACGGCCGCGTCGAGCGGCGGCGAGCGCACCCCGACTCGCTCGAGGACGCGCTGGCGCTGCGCGAGGCGCGAGAGGTGGCGGCTGCCCCCGCCGCGCGCCCGCCGCCCGCCGCGCCGCCCGCCGCCGGCTCACTGCGCCCTCCCGCGGCGACCACAGGCGGAGCGGATGTGGGAGGAGCGGATGGGCGGCGGAGGCAGCGGCGGGGGAGGCGGGGGAGGCGGCGGCGGCCGCGGCGACGGGCGCGACGAGGCGGCTCGGCGGGCGGCGGCCGAGCGGCTGCGCGAGCGCTACCGCTCGATCGAAGAGGCGAAGCGCAGCCGCGAGATTGTCGTCGAGGGCGGCCCCGCGAGGCCGGGCAAGCAGCCGCGCACGGCGGCGGGCGGCCGCCCCAACCTTGTGCAGCACAAGAGGGCGGCGGGCGGCGGCGGGCCTCTGGCCGCGCAGCGGCCGCCGGCGGCCGCGGCGGCCGCGCGGAGGCCAAACGGCGTGTTGTCCAAGCTCAAGCAGCAGGCGCACAAGGTGCGGCAATGAGCACCCTCAACAAGGCGCCAGGCGAGAGAGGGGTCCCGTCTCGCCCGGCCAGAGAGAGCGAGCGAGGTCTGGGCGTGGAGCCCGGCTTTTGGGAGGAGCAGGAGCGCCCCGGTCCCACGGCCCGTCGCGCCGTAAGCGGGATGATTGGACCCACGGCGGCGCGGCACCCCGTGATTTGGTCCGTATTGTGGCGCGCGCAGGCACTTGGAGCACTTGACTCGCCCTTGGAACACTTGGAGAGTGCAGTCATTAACCTCACACCCAGCGGGGAGCTAAGAAGCGCACCCAGCGGGCCGGATGCTCGGGGGCGGGCTACGGGCAAGAGAGCCCTGAGACCCCTAGGTCGAACCCCTGGGGGGGTGCGCCCGGTGCCGGCGGTCGCAGGCGGCAGAGGTGGGAAGGGGGGCCGTAAAGCGTAAACAGAAAACACACGGCTGCACACGCGGGCGGTGTCTCATCCATGCGGTGCTTGGTCTGCGCTTTGGGTTTCCCCCAGCGGCGGAGCGCCCCCTCTACTAGGAGTGCGGGTGGGGAGGCCCTAAATGCTAAAACGGCGGTAGGGGTGGGGGTGCGGGGGTGCCGGCGTGCGTGCCGCTGTGTGGGGGGGTGTCGAGGGGTCGGGAGGGCGAGAGCCGAGACCGAGAGTGCGGACCGTGACCTAAAGGGGAAGCTTCCTAGGACCCTCAGAGTTGACCAGGGGTTGTGCGCTGGGCCTGTTCCCGGGCATTCACACTATGTTCCTGAGATAATTGGGCGATTATATCCAAAAGGGATTTCATCCCTTTGGATTGGAGATTCGTGTTTCCGTTCCTTTTTGGTAAAACGTATACAGCTGACGCGATGCGGCCCCTGCCTAGCTTCCTGCTTCTATGCGGGAGCTATGGCGGGACCCGCTATCGAGTATGGCTTATCCTCCCGGCCAGTGCGGCCTCGACTATTGCATCGGCCGAGGCCGACACCACCATCGACACATGACAGCGTCGACCGTCATGGCAGCTCCAACATGTGCGCTGCCATGGACAAACTTGCACTCTATATGCCAGCCACCACCTGGGCGCCTGGCATGTGCGAGCACAACCCCAATCGAGCCGAAAGATCTGAACAATGGGTCCAGAACAGGCGGTGCAGCGCGCGAAGCGCGCGCGATCTCGTACTTTCAAGGCTGGATCCGGCCATTCCAAGTGGTATACCTTTGAGAATCCCCAGCGTTCACGCCCTCCTAGTCACACTCTCAATTTCTCGACTCTCCAACACGAAGTGCTGCGATCGAGGTTCGCATTTCTTCTTTTTTTGGGCCCTGTGGGCACCCTACCCACCCGCTCTATGGGTCTACTAGCGAAGCTTAGAGCGCACTTGGAGCACTTGGAGTGCAGTCATCAGCCGCACATCCAGGGCCGGGGGGCTGAGAAGCACACCCAGCGGGCCAGATGGTTGGGATCGGGTTGCGGGCAAGAGAGCCCTAGCCCTGGGGCCAGGCCCTGGCTGGATGGGGGGTGGCGCGTTCGCACTTCGCAGGGAAAGCGGAAAGGGCCGCCGTATGTAAAGTAAACACGGTTCTCAGAGGGTTGGTCTGCGCTTTGGGTTTCCCCTAGCAGCGGAGCGCCCCCTCTACTCGGAGCTAATAGACACCAGACACGAACACGACGTACTTGCAGGCGACCTTGGACGGGGTCCCGTGTTTCTTCGCTCGCAGTCGCTGATGGTACGCCGCCACGCGCACAAGCCGCGGGTTCGGCACGCTGAGCAGACGCGCCAGGGAGCTCGCTTTCTGCCCGCTGCCGACCGGATGACGCATCTGGTGGGCTCTCGAGGCGCGCTTGCTGCGCCGGCTGCACCAAAGGCGGCGCCCTCGGCGCCCTCGCGGGGCATAGCAAAGCGAGACGGGCCGAGCGAGGCGCAAAAGGCGCGGCAGCAGAGAAAAAAGCAGCGGCGGCGCGAGCGATGGGAGGCGAGCCTCGCCGAGCGCGGCGAGGCGGTGCGCCGGAGCGAACTCGGGCCAGGCGAGGCCGCCGCTTGTGGTGGCCGAGACGCTCCAGCGGCGGGGCGGAAGTTGAGCAAGCAGGAGCGAAAGGACCTTCGCAAGGAGAAGGCGGCACCGAGCACGCGGAAGCTCAAGAAGATCTACGAGCAAGAGGGCCTTCCGGGAGCGAGCGATGATGGCGAGGGCGAGGAGGACGACGACGAGGGCGAGGAGGACGAGGAGGATTGCGAGGAGGAGGACGACGGCGAGTATGCCGTTCGCCCCCGGCGCGCTCGCGACGGCGAGGCGGAGGAGGGGGAGGAGGAGGGGGAGGGGGAGGGGGGGGAGGAGGAGGAGGAGGACGACGACGACGACGACGAGAGGCTGCCCTCGGTTGTGCAACGTTCTGCCAAGGCCGAGAAGCGGGCGCGAATCAAACGCGAGAAGCGGGCGGCGCGGGCCGCGGAGAAGGCAGCAGCTGCCGCAGTCTCGGGCGCAGGCGTGTTGCCCACTGCCGCGTCCAAGCCGAAGGCGAAGCCCAAGGCCAAAGGCAAGGCGAAACAGGACGGGGCCAGCAGCAGGGTGAGTGTTGAGAAGGTCCGATTGTGAGAGCTCTACACTTTTGTGCCGGCCGGCGGCGCGTGCGGCAGTCTGCGCGAGGAGCAGCATCGGCTCTTGCAGCGCCGTAGCGAGCGCGCAGCAGTGCAGCGCGAGTAGCATACTAATTCACACAGCCCTGTTATTGAGAAGAACCAATACGTCTAGACCGGAGGGCGTACAATATGCACGTGCATGTGCATATGTGCATGTTCATGTTCATGTGCATGTTGTTGTGCATGTGCAGAGTTGGACCGTTTCATTTATTTATTTGGCGCTGTGCGCTGTGAGAGGTTGGATGCGAGCCCTGGAGGGGCCGAGCGTTTTTGATCTCTCGGTAAGTGGGCGCCCGCCCGCCGCCTCTGAGGGGGTCGGGCCCCCTAGACTGAAAACAAAAACAAAGTGTAGAAACCGTCAAAAACAGCCTGCGAGAGCGGCGCTGCGCGCCGCCTAGAGGACGACGACATCGAGGATGTCATGTTGCGCGATGGCGTCATCCATTTCGTCAAGCCACCTTCATCGTGACCGTCGCCACCCTCGCCACCGTCTCGCCTACGTCGCCGCCGTCGCCATCGTCGGCCTCGCTGCCGAGACGGTGCTGCTGCACCTGACTCAACTCTCCCACCCCCCTGGCTCCTATGCCGACGTGTCCCGTGCTCCCCCGTCCGCCGATGTCTCTGCTGCCGCCGGGCGGAGCTCTGCAGCGCGGACTCTCCTCGCCGCCTTCGCTGCCGCTGCATCGCTGTCGGCTCGTCATGTCTGTCTAGGGTCATTGGGGGCGTGCCATCGCTCGTCTCTCTCTCTCTCCCGGGGTCAGCTCCAAGCTGCCGTGTCGGGACGTCGCCCCCTCGGCTCCCCCCCCCCCCCTTCCGCTGAACGGTACTGCACATGCTGCGCGTTCTCGCCTTGTCCCAGGAGCCAGGTGCGTGTGTCTAATCGTAGTGGGGGCCCTGGCCCCCCTCTGTTTTCTGTTTTCTGTTTTTCAACACGCCCGCCCGCCCGCCACCCCGAGGCGGCTCGGCCCCCCACTTACCGAGAGATCAAAAACGCTCGGCCAGGCCCTGCCCCGGCTGGGGATGGGGCGAGACTACCCGCGGGCCTTCTTCACACGCGACACGGGCGGCATGGGCACGAGTGTCGGTACACGGTACACCAGCGGGGCCTCCTTCGAGTACTTCGACTCCACTCCCCCCCTCGAATCCTCCCCTGGGGAATTCTTTGCGTCTCTCGGGTCTCTCTCTCACTCTCCACCCATCCAGCATCCATCTCTCGTCCGGCCTGACCCACGGCCCGCGCTCAAAGCGAGGAACCTCATGTTCATGTTCACATCCATGTCCAGTCTCCCCCGCGCTCGCCTCGATCGTCGAAGTCCTCATCGATTCGAGACCCGGATCCTCTTGTTGCCCACATGCCCCCGGTCCGGATGGCGCTCGAACTCGTCGTTGAGACCTTTCAGCTTGGCGATCATGTCCTCGCTGAAGGGGTTCCGCAGCATGTTCACGTCGACGGGCGCCGTAATCACGCAGTGCTGTGCGGCGTAGCGAAGTGCCTCGATCACCACCTCGCCCTCCACGTCGCCCCATCCCAAGTCCTGAAAGAAGACCTGTCACACACGGTGAGTACGGAGTGCACGTGAGCAACGCATCCACTACATGCACATGCACATACAACGCATGCGCGCAAGGGAGACCTCGTCGCAGTTCCCAGGTGCGCCCCTCGCGGAGACATACGGCTCGGCGAGGCGGCCCTTCGCCTCGAACGCGCCGACGAAGCCACGGCGGTACTGCTCGACGACGACCATCATATCCGCATTCGACGTGAACGCGAGGCGTCCATCGGCCACCATCCGCTCCATTGCCTCACAAAACGTGTCCGGGCTCAGCGGCGGCTCGCGGCCGGCGGGAAGCTGTGCGAGTACCGTGTCGTGGCCGGATCTCACTCCCCGACTCTGCGCCATCGATCCCACTCTGCCCGCTGCTCCCCGCTGCTCCGCTATCGCCACTGCTCTCCACTTCCATCTGAAATCCGTCTCTCTTCGCATCACTGACTGCCTGATCGACTGACTGGCACAAAGACTGACTGACTGACTGCCTGCCTTGACCCCCCACCCTGAATCTGAAGTCCTTGCTTCTCTGTCCACCTTAGCCTTCTTTCTGCCTGTCCTATGCCCAACCCGCCTCCACATCTCCACCTCTTCATCGCATCCGCTCGAGTCTGATTCTGAAATCTCCATCTCTTCGCTCTGATCCTCCTTAGCCTGCCTCCTCTCCTCTTTCACCCGCCGATTGCACACACACACACACACACACACACACACACACACACACACGGGGAGAATGTGAGGGGTACGGGGGCGAGGGCATGGAGGGGGAGAGGAAGAGCAAGGGCGAGAGGGGGCAGGGGACGGGTCGCTGGCATACTAGGGGGGGGGGAGGGTGGTGGGCGGCGACCGCCGTATACCGTCCTATGGCGGCGAGTATCGCTACGCCAGGGAGGACAAGGACGTCGACGTGCAGCTGCTGCTGTTCGAGTGACGAGTCGTTCGGTGGGTTCGGGAAGGGGGTCCGCGAGATCCTCTGGAAGGCGGCGAACGTGCTGCAGAACAAACTGACGCGGGCCCGGTACCTCGATGAGGTGACTTGGACCACCAAGAGCTGCTGGGGCTTGAGCACTTGAGCACTGCGGACTGGATGGGGTCGATTCCGCATGGTACGGGACCCCTCGATCGTCTCGCCCTCCCTCACCGGGGTGTTCATCGGGGGGGGTCATAACAAACACGGTACAGGATCGAGGTGCACGCTGCAGAAGCAGTGTCGTCCCCCCTCTCCCCGACGGCGATGGCGGTGTGACCGATCGAGCTACAAGAGGAGCTTGTTCAGCAGGCTGGGGCTGCAGAAGCAGCGTATCTCAGTCGTTCTTCACACGGCCATCGCAGAGCAGATTGTGAATGAGCTTGCCTGCGGCGAGGGCGGTCGAGTGCACGGAGCTAAGTGCCTCGCCGTCCTCGCAGGAGTCGCTTACATAGGCGGCTCCCGTGGTGTACCTGTGTTAGTGCCAGTGCGCGCCAGTCCCGTGCCTAGTGTCGTGCGAGGGAGTCTTGTTATAAAATTCTTCTCTTGTGCGAAGTTTCGTTGTAAGCTTAACCCCCTGGGGATATAGTGATTTCTTTTGTCACGGTGGGGAGAGTCAGCGACTGAAGGCGGCGGCGGAGGAGGAGGAGGGATACGTCGGAATGCATGTCCTCATCGCTGTTGCCAGCCTCCACGGCTCAGTCGGTCCACACGCCAAGGCTCCTCCGATTCCCGTGATGGGCGTTCCCGTGATGAACGGCTTGACGCTCCTCGATCAACTCGTGACGAGCATAGACCACCCAGTGCACAAACTCGTCCTCGTCCACAACCTGGACGACGGCCAGCCGAATGCGGAAGTGTGCGCGTGGACCGCACGAATGAAGAAGTCTCCGCCCAACCATGTCAAGCAGGTCTCGGTTGTCACATACCGTGAGAACCTAGGGTGTGCCGCAGCTTGGAACACGATCATGCTACAGAACCAACAGTCGCCGTGGTGGCTAATCGTGAACGCAGACGTCTCCTTCAGGCCTGGCACGCTTCGAACGATCGCGTCCCACGTTTGGGCAGGGCTGCTGGCTTCCCCTGGAGGACGAGACCCAGTGTGCAACTGGCTGTTCCACGGCTGGAGCGCCTTTGCTCTCGCCAACCGTGCCCTTCACCGCGTGGGCACCTTCGACGAGAACTTTTGGCCTGCCTATTCGGAGGACTGTGACTATCAGGCGAGGCTTGAAGATCCCTCACACAAACATACATGTCCCACCATCCCTCTCATCTCACGTGTGAAGTACACATCGGGCGGGGGCAGCGGGGCACGCACGCGCAGCACTCAGGCGAGGGAGATTTCGTATCAGAGTTAGATCGCTTTTACTTTTATTTAGGCGAGGCTTGTCCGCTCCGGTTGCAGGTCAGACAGCTCCCTCAGTCCGATCAACCCGGATCGGTACCCTCGCTGGGTCCACCCCCTGTTGAAGATCGTGTCAACCCTCACGGGATCGGTGTCTATTGCGCACGAGACGAGCTCCACGTTCAAAGCGAACTCCTCGAGCCGGCTGCATCGCACTGTGAAAAGTGGCGAGAACAACAACGACTATCTTAGCAGCAAGTGGGGCACGAAATTCAAATATTGCCAGGAAGGGCCTCTGCAGACAAACGCGACGGTCCCAATCCGATGGCGTTTGGATAAAGCAAGGCGCCGCAAGCGAGGGGGGCCGCCGCGGTGCGTCGCGTGTGACGCGCATGGGCGCGCCGTGAGAGCGGGGCAGCACGTTGTAATTCAGGACGACAGCGAGCAAGCCTGCGGATCCACGCCTTGATTCGCGTTTCGTGCGTCTAGGAGCGGTGGTATCCGATGCACGAAGCGTTCACCGGCGCAACGCTGAGCTCTCCCTAGCATGTGGTGTGGCTGTGGGCAGAAGTGCGCCCCCTCCCTCCCCCCCCCCCTGGAAGCGATGTCCGCCTGCTCCATGTGTGCCATATCAGCCGTGTGGCGGCCAGGGGAGTGAGGAGGAGAGAGGGGAGGGGGGGGCGGGCAACGCAACTTCATACCACGGTATTTTAAG
Organism: Emiliania huxleyi CCMP1516; assembly: GCF_000372725.1. NCBI lineage: Eukaryota > Haptophyta > Isochrysidales > Noelaerhabdaceae > Emiliania > Emiliania huxleyi. The sequence goes on along the minus strand of NW_005200332.1, from coordinate 71,261 downwards.
AAAATTCGGCGACGGGCCGAGAGGTGCGTGTTGCGGTTCTGTTGCTGAAATTCGATTGTTGCCTTTTGTGTTAATATAACAGCTGGCCCTCGACTTACAGCACTCGGATGTTGAGGACCGCCGCTATTTTCCTCTGGGGGCCGCCCCTCTATCTACGCCGGGGAGGCGTTTTTTGGGCTGGACGCAAGCCAGTTTAAATTCGGGGCCCACTCCGCTGCGCTCCGACCCAAATTTTAGGGCCAGTAAAGGTGTTGCTGCGCAAAAAGGGGGCATGCCATCTCGCTCGCTTTACTTGGACAACCTAGTACAAATCTTTATCGTTCAACGCTTAGCTTTAGCTCATGTGACAACTGGATGTGCTGGTGTTTAGCTGTGGTTGCACCACCTCCCCCCAGCGTCGAGCCAGCCAACATGTGGATGTGGAGCCCAACGTCAAGGATACCGGCCGGGGTGTAGGGCTGGCCACAAGTCGAAGAATGGTCGCTCGCTCTGTTCCGATAAGCTGAAGTCATCACGGTGGCAGCGTAGGCAAGAACCAGCAACAGTTACTCTCATTACTGAATGAAGAAGAGAGAAGAACGGCACAAGCGGAATCGAATCGCGAGGCGGCGCGCACACTCACGTTGTGTCTGTTGATCGCTCTCTCCTCTCTCGAGACCGCTCCGCCGCGCGGGACGCGGACGCGGACGAGAGCTGCCGCCGGAGAGTGCGCGGAGAGGTGACGCATCCCGACGGCGCGACGGCATTAGACCACACGAGACCGTGTCCAGAGACGGTGACGCACGCACACCACCGTGCACGACCGTGACCACGGCGGCCGGGGCACCGTGCGTAGGGCGTAGGAGCGTAGCGCCCCCTCAGGCCCTCACGCGGCGTGGGGACTGGAGGGTCGGCGGGTCGCCCCGCGCGCCGCGCGCGCCAACTCACAACCATGATTACAATTTTCATATATGGATATATATGCACCAGATTACCAGAACCGCGATCACTATATCCTATATGACCAGCTGCAGCCCTTTCTCTGTGCAACTACGCAATAGAGAGGCGTCGCCTATATCCGTCTTCCCCCGCCGCTCGCGCCCGACATGTGTGCGACAAGCCGCGTCAATCGCGGCGTTTTTCGGGCGCGAACTTCGCTGCCGCCACGACACGGAGCAGAGCGGCAGAGGCGGAGAATGGCTGCTGGGGCTTAGCTTGACTTTTGCTACGCTGCTCTCAGCCGAATCGCAAGGCCTCACACATCGCACACTTCGATGGTTCCGCCGTTCGACTCCTCGACGTGGCACCTCCTCTGGCTCCGCGCCCGCTGGCCCCGGTCGACGTCGAGGCAGTGACGCGCAGTCCGGTTGATTCTCGCCGCGGCATCGGGGGCCACCAACTTGTGGAGCGCCCACGGGCAGCGGCCGCCCGCCGCGAGCCGCTCGAAGATGGCATTCTCTGCTGTCCCCCATACGTACAGCTCCGACCTCGAGCGCGCCACATCCTGCGCGCGCCGCGTCGCGAGGTACGAAAGGTTGGCGGAGGCGAGGAAGCGCTTGTTGTCCTCGGCCCGCACCAGCTGCACGTCCGCCAGGTTGTGAAGGCAGGTGGCGAGCCTCCAGTCGGCGGAGCCGCAGACCAACTGCTGTGCACACTTCGCAAACGCGCGCGATGGCACGCGGTCGAGGAGGCTCTTGGCGATGAGCACGCCGGTGCCGCCAAAGACCGAGTAGCGCGGCGCCGAGTAGCGCGCCGTCCCATTCTCCCAGTCCAGTACGAACGGCGGACGTGGCCGGCCCGTTAGCTTCGCAGGGCAGGCGCTCGTGGCGGAGAAGCAGCAGTCGCGTGGGCCAGCGCGCCGCACGGGGCAGATGCAGCACCCGGGGGACCAAGGGTACACGCCGTCCGCGCGGCGCGGCTGCGGGCAGTGCGGCGCCGTGCGGCAGCTTGTCTTGCTCTGTTCGGCCCACCACGATGGCCTCGCCCAGCTGCGGCGCCTCTCCTTGCGCTCAGCGGCGGTCAGCGGCGCGGCGCCCTGTGGCCGCGCCGCCTCCTGCTCGTTGGAGACGGCAATCACGAGCGGGCGGCGCGGGTCGTATGTTCTGGCGTACCGTTCGAGCGTCGAAGGAAAGACGAAGGCGTCCCCGTCCACCACAAAGACCCACTCTTTATCCGGGAAGCTGGCGTTGGCAATGTGCACCGCCCAAAGCATGTTTGCGTCCGCCACGGTCTTCCAGATGCCCTCGACGCGATTGGTCCCGCTGACGTGGATTGGGCGGTAGTTGGCTCCAAACTCACCCACGGGCTCGTCAGGCACATACACAAAGGGAAGTCCACGCAGCCACGTCTGGCGCCACAGATTGAGATTCTGAAGCTTGCGGGCCGGGCCGAAAAGCGCGTAGCCGATTCGGTGCCGTGCCTGTGGCGGAGACGCGTCGTGCATCGAGTGGAGCACCTCTTACAACCCAAGAGAGGGTTTGTATCTGCCCAGGTCTCTCTCCCAAAGACCGCGGAGCCTGGGCGCTGGGTTGCTGGTGTGGCGGAGGGACGCACGTTTCAGAGTTAGCGCGTTGTAAAATTCTTTCTTTAGGCAAGGACAATATAGAGTGGTGTGTGTGTGTGTGTGTGTGTGTGTGTGTGTGTGTGTGTGTGTGTGTGTGTGTGTGTGTGTGTGTGTGTGTGTGTGTGTGTGTGTGTGTGTGTGTGTGTGTGTGTGTGTGTGGAGGCCTATTTCATGAAGTGGCAATTTTTCCCCCTTGAGGATTTTTCAGAGGTACACGTAAGTAAGCTGTGTGTGGAGTGTGGTCGCACCTACCTCAACCTCTCACAGACCAGCGCACAGCGCCATAGGATGTATTTTCTTCTCAATAACAAGGCTGTGGTCCGATCCGATGCCGCCAGCGTCTGCCGAATTCGGCTCTCGGGAAGGGCCTTAAATCCACTCCACTCAGAACACCGCAGACTTGGAAATTGATAATTTCGAAATAATTTCGCCGCCGCAAGCGAAGAGAAATATTTTGAGCTGGGGCTCCCGTTGTGTCTGCCTTTTCTCGGGGCCGCCGCGCCTGCGGCGCGCCGTGGTTTCTAGATTTTCGCGGAAATCGCTCGGCGTGGTTTCCTTGGGACGATTTCTTAATGCCCGCAACCCACTGTGTGTATGTAACCCCGACCGAGAAAGAAACCCTTCGGAGTCGCTCCTCATCGCAAATCAAACCCTGTCAGCAGAACCGCTAGTCGTAAAAAGAGCAACGACCTTCGTACACATATATTCTCCCAGTAAGCTAAAAGTACGTACATATAGAGAGAGAGTACACATCCTCAAGGCGGCCTAGGGCGCGGCTAGAACTAACAACACCGAACGACAATAACATGCCTAAGGAGGACCCAGCCTTGGTTTGCGCGCGCGACGACAACGCGATGTGACACGCCCTGCCAAATGCCGCCCCGCGCCGCCGCCGCAGCCCTCGTCATCCAGACGTGCTGACTCGTAGCGTGCTCCTGACGTGCATATCATATCAGCGATGTTCACTCTTCGCATCCTCTGTGTGGGCACGCTCGCGCTCTGCTGCTGCGCAATCAATGCCCGCGGAAGCTGAGACGCAGCTTGTTGGGCAGACAATCAAGAGCGGCGAGATCCTCGCCGAGGTTTTCGAAGGGAATACGTCCGACTCTCGGTTCGCCTCCAGAAGTGCCTCGTCATGCGCAGAAATGAAAAAGACACCTGCCCCGAGGTGATCATGGACTTTACCTGGGACATTATGGGATGCGAGTGCCGGGCAAGTGCCTGGAAAGTCACCCTGTGGGTCATTGGCGGTTTTCTCGCCATCCCTCTGATGTGCATTGCACTGAAGTGGTGGTGCAAGAGCGATGACAAGCTCTAAGCCACGACACGTCCCGCCAAGGAGCGCCCCCGTCAACTAGGTAGATCTACTAAAGCCCAGCCGTCAAGGAGAGCGCACGCGGCGGGGAGAGAGCGCGGCGGTCCGACACACGGGTGAGCGACTGTCGATTAGAGTTAACAGCGCATCTCATCTGCCACACAATTGACGATAGAAGCAAAGGAAGCATGTAACATCCCGTACCTTGTCCGTCTCGAGTTGTCCCCGTGTGCCGTGAGTCTGTGATCAGCGCCCAACCGCCCAGCCCTCCACCCACCCCTCCGCAAGACAGCGGAGAGGGCACTCGCGTCCGTGTCGCGGCGCTGAGCTGAGAGTCGCCAGTGCACCCCGGAGGGATCGGCACCATGATCGGCACCTTTTTGGCAGAGGGGAGTCGCGAAGGCCGCGGTCTCACACTCAACATGTCGGCCACCATACAACAAATCTCGGCCGGGTGGCCGGGTGCTCAACGCTCTCCGCCAACGAAATCCCTTTCCAAATGCGGGGCTCTGCTCCACCGAGATTTATCTCTAAGAAAAAATTAAATATTCTTAGCTTTGCCCTTGCCTCCGACGCTAGAGACAGTCACCACGGATACATACGTCCGTGGGAGTGCCCCCCTCCCCCACCTGCCCTGCTTACACAGGATAGCATGCCCCGAGAACGGCGGCATTTGGCGGGGGTAACCTGGGAAGGAGGTTTGGTTGTGCTTTCTTTTTCGCTCTCGAAGGAATGTTCTCTCGACGCCACTGGCCTTCTGAGGTTTCGTACTGGTGACGTCCTTCTTGGCACTTCGGGCGTCGGTGTGTGTGGTGAATTCCCTCGGTTTTTATGTGTTTTATTATTTTTGGCTATATCATCGGACGTTGAGTGGGCACCATCTCCAGTCCATCATCTACGATGCCAACCCGAGCCGTCTGCCGCTCGAGGATCGAGTGGCCTCCGGATCGAATCGGCACCTTGACCCTTATAATTTTTTTTTCACATCTTGAGCGGGCCCAATTTTGCTCAGATGCACCTCCGAATTCGAACTCACGTCATCACGCTTAGCGCTTGGTGTGTGTCCGTTTTTCGTCACGGGTAGATTTATCTCTAAGAGCTATGGTTCACTCTCAGGGTTTAAGTTCATATGCGATCCCTGGTCTGGTCGCGGGATATCGCGGGATACCGCGGGATACTGGGAGATACCGGGAGATAAAGGGAGATACGAGATACGGGAAAAACCGGGGGATACGCTCGAGATACGGGTAGGAGCAAAACGCAAGCAGAACGCGCTCACTTCAAGCAGGGGCTGGGGATGGCTACCTTTCGCTCGATCATTTTATCGTTATTACATTGGGCGAGGCACGCTGCGCAGCTCTCCGCCCGTTAGCAGTTGCTCTCGCTCGCGACCCGAACGTGCGGCGCGCCATGCACACCCACGCGATGCTCCACAGGCACGTGGCGGCCGCCACGCCCGTGCGCCGCGCCAGGACCGGCGCATGGCCGAGCCCGACCATCTCTGGAAATTCAGCCACAACAGGAAGGTACAAAAGAGGGATTGCGCCTGTCAGACCTGCCTCGATGACGCCACGCAAGGCAGTCCAGGTAATCGCTAGGCAAGCACGGCGTGCAAATGATCGGAGGTCTGGCTGACTACTCCTGCGCGCGAGGCGCGCGCCTCGCCTAAGAACCACAGCACAGAAGCAAGGAGCCGCGACGAGCACAAAGGTACAGAGTAGAACGAAGCAAAGACTTTGGGTAAATGCCGAAGTCCCTTGCACCAGCCGCATGCCTTCTCCGAAAAGGAGGCAGGCGGCTGGTAGTAGCAGCATCAGAAGCGTCGAGTATGGCAACGTTTGACCGATTCGCTCCAGGATCTCCTCCTTGAGAGTCGTCCTCACCAGTTCGTTGAAACTATCCAAGCCATTGACGCCGCGTCTCGCATACATTTCTGCAATGGAGGCGTGTATTTCGTCACGATCGATGGCGCTAAAACACCCGGCCAGCTTCACATCAAACGAGTCGAGATGCCCTTGTAGCGCAACCCGCTGGTAGAAAAAGGCCGCGCCGAAAATAGTGCCGGCAAAGTACACGACGAAGCAGAGGCCAAAATTGAGTAGGTGCAACCCTAGGAAGGGGAGCCACTGAGTCTGCCACCACTCGTCAGCTAGGAGGACTCGCTCTCCGGTCGGGGTCTGCATCGATCCGGTCAATGATCCTCGGCAGGCGACAATGATGAACAGCCCCCCCAAGGCCATCACGATGGCCTCTACTACAATTGTGCCGAAAATGACGGCGCTGCTGCGCAGCGGCAAGAAGACCAGTTCGTAGTGTTCGTCCCAAAGGACAAGCAGCTTCGACGACATTGCAACAAAACCGGCGATATGTCGAATTCCTTCAGTCTTCAGAACACGGTTCGTCTGATGGATGCAGCAAACGTCAACAAAGTAATTTTTTTCGCGCTGCGCCGCAAGGAGGAAAAAGACTGAGGCGACCGCTGCTATCATGCCGGCGACGTACTCGTGTGGGGATGCGATGAGAACGCTTGGGTTGTCGGCAACGACCCTCGTTCTGATGTTGCCGGGGAGCTCAGTTACTGAATGTTGAATGTGACCGATAACAAGGCCGGCGACGCAGCCGACGAAGAGTGGAACGAGTCCGATCTCGTGTAGCGCGAGAGCAATCCACTTGTGGCCGCCCTCTGCTTGCCACGCGTGCGAGACGAAGGAGTCGATGGCGCAGACGGTGCGTGACCGCTCAAAGAGACGCTCACGCTCCTCAAGGGCCAGCTTGTCCGGAAGTTTGGCGAAGAGAGAGCTGCAATGCGCGAGCGTGCTGGCGATGCTTACGCCACGCTGCAGATCTCGTGGAGGGTAGAGCTCCTTGGCAGCGGCGATGTACGTGGACACTTTTGCAGCCTGCGCCACGGCGGCTTCCTCTACCCGTTCCAGCGCTGCTGGCGAGGAATTCCTTGTCCCACCCGTCCCCTGCATGAAACAGAGCAGAGATCGGTAGGACGCCTTGGTGTCTTGGCCGACTACTGCACGAGTACGATCTACCCCCCCCCCCCCCTGTTGATAAGCACTAGCAGACCTTGCGCGCACGCGCGCCAAATTTGTTTTTCTGTTTGCAACAACAGCCCGAGGGGTGAAATGTCTTTGTTGTCTCGGCAGAGCGACATCGCGAGCACCGGGCTGGGGTGCCCCCGGTCGTGTTGGGTTGGGGGGGCCCCCGGCCCTCGGGGGGGGGCGCCCTTTGGGCCCGGCGGGGTGGTTCGCCCGGGTCGTTTCCCTTTCTCGCGGGGGGGGGGGGGGGGGGGCGCAAGCCCTCCCCACCACTGCTACTCTGTACTGCATGCAACTCAGCAGTGGTCGCAAGCGTCGCAAAGGGCAGGGAGGCAGCCTCGCGCGCTGTCGAACGCCCCCCCGGCCCAGACAGAGGCATCACAATCATGCTCTGGCCAGCGTCTGGTGGGTCGGCATTGCGCAACACATGCCGCAATCAGCCTGAGAGCAGATGATGGGGTGGGCGCGGGTGGACGAGAGTGGAGCCGAGTTGGGTGGGAGAGGGAGCACGCACGTGCAGCGGTGCCGAGAGTGGGTTGATGGCACCGCCTGCGGCCGCCCGGGCGGATACGGCTTGCGCAGGTATGTTGTTCATGTCCTTATCCGCCGCCGCTTGGCTGCAGCAGCCAATGATGCCGCCCGCCTTTGAGAGGCGGCGTCTGGACGTGCTTGGCGGTTGACGCCGGCCCGACACTGCGCCTCGTGCGCGTCCACCTCCGTCGAGGTCGACGCGTCGAGATCGGCGCGCATCACCGATATGCCAGAGCCCGCCTTCGCCGTCATGATTCCCCGCCAGAGAGCTCGGTGAGCTGAGAGGTGTGTTGGTATCACTTTTGTGCTGGGTGGCGGCTTCACTCCGCTGAAACGGAAAACCGGCCGCGGGGAAATATAAGGTAAGATGGTATGGGACCCCATACTAGTGTGACACTACAGCTGCCGCTCGTCGACCCCGACGCCGCGCCGCTCGTGCTCTACTCATCCGGCGTGAGCGGCATTCGCTTCTGATGGGGTCCGCTCGAGGAGGGCGCCTCGACGGTGGGGGAGGTGCCAGGCAAATCGGGAAACCGTTTTTACGTCGCGCATTTTTCTTTTCTCAAGTGCCTGGAGTTCTTAGTGTGCCCGTGTTATACCGTACCCGCACGTGCCAGTCGCAGTCCGCGTCTGTGTCGAGCCTGTCTGCTGTGTGATAGAGAGTTTTCTTTGTTGTCTCTGTGCTGTGAAATTCTTTTTTTCGTGGTTAAATTTTCTTATTTCCCTCTCCTCTCTGCTCTCACAACCTTGTATACATTGTGTAACCTGTGTTAGGTGGTGCGCCCTTCCGGGTATGGTAGGGTCCGCGGATGGTCCTGACCGCCCGGAAGCACATCATACCTTACCCCGCAAATAGTCCGAACCCAGCTAGTTCCGCCTCGCTGCAGCAGACTCACTCAGTCTCTCTCTCTCCGGTCCCCCGTCCCGTAATTCCTCCCGTATCCACGCGCCCAGCAGCGCGTACCGCGCCGCCTCCGCCTCATCGCGGCCGCGCATCCCCACGGCCTCGCCCAGCTGCATGTAGAGCGGCGCCTCCTGTGTGTGCGCCTCCCAGCGTGGCAGGCCCGCGCCGTTTGGGTCACCGGAGAGCGCAAAATTGGCGAGGAATGCCATCGCCGCATCGGGCGCCGGTCCAGCGGGTCGGCCGTCGTCGCCCCACCGGGACCCGTTCCACAGCGGCGTGTCCGACCCGTGCTCCGTGTGACCCGTCTGCGTCACACGGTACACGTAGACCGGCGCCGCCGCCGGCGCGTCCACGAGCAAGTCCGCCATCGCCCAGCTGCCCACGGCGTACCACAAGTCGTCGGACAGCCGCCCGAGCGCGACCTCGACGTCATTGTCAGATTCGGCCGGGTAGAGCCGCAGCGCCTCCGCCAGCCGCGCCGCGCCGAGCTTCCGCTCGAGGAGGCGGCGGTACTCGTCAACTGTCGCCACGTCGTCGAACATCGTCCACTCGAGCTCCGCCTTGCCGAGCCCGTCGTCAGCCGTCACGCCGAGCAGCACCGGAACGCGGTGGAAGCGGCCGCTCGACAGCGCCTCCACGGACGTGAGGGGCTTGGCGGCGCCGAGGCCCGCCCGCCGGTCCACGGCCGGCTCGTAGCAGTCGGTGGCCGCCGTGTCCCAGCTCTTGTCGACGATGGCGCTCGCGGGCAGCGAGCGGCACCGCCGCAGCTCCTCCGCCGCGTCGTCGCTCGCGCAGCCCAGCGCAGCTGCCAGCGCGCGGCCCCACTCCTCCGCCGTCTTGTGCTGCCACACTTCGTGCCGCCCGCGCAGCTCGCGCACGTTGGTGAGGTCGACGCACGACTGGATCATCGCCCGGTGAAAGAGCTCTTCAGCGAGCGGCGACACGAGCAGCGTCGCAACAAGCTGCGCGCCGGTGCTGAGGCCCCAGATGGTGACGTTGGCCGGGTCGCCGCCAAAGGACGCGCCGTGCGCCTGCACCCACCGCAGCGCCGCGACCAGGTCGAGCACCGCATAGTTTCCGCTGCCGCGCTCGCCGCCCTCGTCGTCCTCGGCGGAGAGTGCGGGGTGCGCCATGAAGCCGAGCGCGCCCAAGCGGTACTGCGCCGCCACGTAGACGAGGCCGTGCCTCGCTGCCAGCTGGTGGCCGCTGTAGTCGTCGTCGTGCGCGCTCATCAGCTTGCCGGCGCCGCCGTGAATGTAGAAGAGTACCGGCCGGAGCGCTTCACCTCCACCGATCAGCGCCTCCGGCGTCCACACATTCAGCTGCAGGCAGCCAGCCTCCGAATCTGCCACCCGCACGCCGAAGGCTGTGCCACGCTTATTCCAGCCGAGGTCTGGCTGCGGCGCGCGCCAAAGCGGTGCCCAGCTCTGCGCGCTCTGCACCTCATCTGCGGCGGCGGGCGGGAGCGGCTTCGGCGGCCGCCACCGGTCCGCTCCGACTGGCGGCGCGGCGAACGGGACGCCGAGAAAGCGGGCAACGCCGCCGGTGGCACAGCCGCCGATGGAGCGCCCATCTTTGAGGCGAAGCGCTAGCCTCGTAGGCCGGAGGCGACGGCGCCAGGTAAGGAGGGCGAGACCGATGGCGGCGGCCATCGCGCCAACGGCTGCGGCGGCGAGGTCGCGAGGCATACAGGCACACACATATGGTGCCGGGGACAAGAAGAAACCAGACCTCTCCCGGCAGTACAACGAGGGGTACAATACTGACCTCGCAGAACCCCATGCGGGACGGGGGGGTGCGATGAAGTGAATGAAATGCTCTGGACGCCCCTCCTCAAGACCTCCTCGCCGGGCGTTGGCAACGCCTCGAGTGGCGGCACGCCCGCCTCCGTTGGCCACTCCTACGCCTTCCAGGCCCCAAATGACGTGTGAGTGTTAGAGTTGTTTGGTATTGTATTGCTAAAAATCTACGGGTATGTTCGTAAGAGCTACAAACACTGAAAATCTCTCTCTCACCCCTGTCAGTGCCCAAATCCACACTTTTTGAGAGAGAGACAGAGTTGTTTTTGCACTTTTTTTCAATCGAAGTATGGCTTAGGAAATCGAAACAAAACTGTTTGCCGGACCCGGGATCAGCTGGCCGAACAAGATCGGCCGAATGCGGTCGGCTTGAGGTCGTCGGACCCCGCGCAATCGCTTCGCCGTGGTCGAGTTAGTGGGGTAAGCCGCTGACGCCATACCCGCAGCTTGGCTCCCCGCGTGACACCAGGCCGTCGTCCGGCCAAAATTTTCTTCGGGGCGGCTGCGCCGCCCTGCAGACACCCCGTTGGCGGCACCGAGCGCGAGTTTCCGACGCGCTCGTGACTGGTAACAGACACGGATCGGTCGCCGGTGGGCTCAGCCAATCGCCTCCAGCAAATCCTTCATCACACGGACGAGACGCGTTCGTTGCTGCGAGGCGGCCACCGAGCCTTCCTGCAAAGAGTTCGGATACGCCAGCCTGTTGTCGGCGTGATCGCCACTGGGCTTAGCTGAGGGTCAGGGAGCCGGTGGTATAGCAGCCACTGCGCAGCACGCGAGCAACCGTACCCGGATGAGTGCCTTGTCCGCTCGGTCGGCGCGGCCTCCGTCCGTGGCAGGCTGCCGTGTCCGTGCCGTGGGGTGTCTGCGTGAAAGACTCCAGATATAACTCTACGTCTGGCCACTAAATCTCGCATCCCAAAGATTCCAACCAGTAGGCTCACCGTCCCCCTGGTCCCGGTGAGCCGGCCGTCAACACCGTCGCGGCCGGCGCGGCCGCCGCTCACCTGTCCCGTCCTCCTGTGTAACCCTAGACTTGTGGTGCTGGGCAGGCCGAACATGCACAAGAAAATCCCGTGGAAAACGGTTAAAATGGCACCGATTTATGATTTTCCGCGCGCTGCGCGCGCCGAGCACGGCCACGGCGCGAAAAAAGTGCTTGCGCCTTGCCGGAGTCCGTTTTCAGTGGACGGACACCCAAAACGACATTTGCATCGGCCGGGCGGACAAATTTAGTGCCTGGGACCCCTTTTACTTTTTGAGCTCGGGTGCGCTCTGCGATGATGTGAAAATTGTGACCAAAATCCGCTGTGATCAAGAGGAAGTATTTAAACAAAACAAGTCTCTCTCACAGCAGAGGGGGGGTCACACTAAGCCCTACCCCACCCCCCGCCGACCACCCCAACCCATCAAAGCCCTCGCAAGAGTTGGCCGACGAGTAGATGTGTGTGTCTCCGAGCGTCTCTCGGCGTCTTCCACTCGTGTACCACCCGCACTACTCGTGCTCCTGGCCGCCCAAGCACCGCTTCCCGATGTCCAAGTTTGCGGACCTCCACGCGTTTCTCCTCACCCAGCCGTCGGTCCTCGCGACGGCCTCGTGGCACCAGCCGGAGCTGCCTCCGCACGCGTGGGTCGAGGCGGTCCACGAGCGCGAGTACTACCGCGCCTTCCTCGGCAGCAGGCTGGGCGACGCCGAGGCACGCCGCATAGGCTTCCGCGAGCAGCTCAGCCGACCGGAGCTGATCCGGCGCACGCGGCTCGAGGTTGGCGGCACCGTCCTCACGGCGAAGCTGGCGCTGCGGCACGGGCTGGCCTGCAACCTGGCGGGCGGGACCCATCACGCGCACGCCGGCACGTGCTCAACGACTCCTCGCCGAGCCGTCGCCCGACCGCTTGCGGTGACGCCACGACGCCGCGGTGTGCAGGCGCCGGCTCCGGCTTCACCATCCTCAACGACCTCGCGGTGGCCGCCGCCTATGTGCGCAAGCACGAGGGCGTGTCGCGCGTGGCTGTCGTCGACCTCGACGTCCACCAGGGCGACGGCACCGCCACGCTCTTCGAGGGCGACGGCTCGGTCTTCACGCTGTCGATGCACTGCGGCGCCAACTTCCCCTTCCGCAAGGCGCGCTCTGACCTCGACATCGACGTGCCCTCGGGTGTGCCTGCGACGAGGCCGGCCGCAGCGGCTCCTCGCGCCGCCTCACAGCTGCCGCCGCGAGTAGGCACCGCCGACGCGGGCTACCTGAGGCTGCTGCGCGAGGCGCTGCCGACGATGCTGCGCCGCTTCCGGCCCGAGCTGGCGCCGCCGTGGCGACGCGGCTCCGAGCCACAGGCGGACGTGTGTCTCACGCGTCCGGTGGCGCGTCCCTCCAGGTGCTGTACGACGCGGGCGTCGACGTGTGGGAGGGCGACGGGCTCGGCCACCTCAAGCTGTCGCACGCCGGCATATGGAGCCGCGACCGGTACGTCATCGAGACGTGTGTGCGCAGCGGCGTCCCCATCGCGTGCGTCATCGGCGGCGGGTACGACCGAGATCCACTGGCGCTGGCGCGGCGGCACGCACTGCTTCATCGCGCAGCCGCGCGGGTGTGGCGCGGGTCTGCGCGCCTCTCCGGCAGTGCGCCTGCGGAGGTGCCTCTCGAAGGGCTTGCGCCCGGGCGAGACCCCGGGCGAGCGCGGAGCGGGATCACTGAGAAGAAGGCGCGCGACCGAGTTGGAGGGCCGCGTTTGATTGATGCCTGATGTGGATCCGGATGCGCGCTTTCGGTGTGTCGTTATGCGACCCGCTTTTTTCTTCACCGCACACAAATCGCCGAAGAAGCGCGCGAACGGCCGAAGCCCCGAGAACGTCTCAACGTGTGGGTGTGGGAGCTGGGACGACGGTCGACGGACGTGTGGGGTGTCGCGCTCGCGGCGCTCGCGGCGCGGTCCCGCGGGGCCGCGCCCCACGTGACGCCAGTCGCCCGCGCTACGGCTACCGGGCACGCCGCGTGTGTGTAATTAACGAGCCAAGACGCCGAGAGCCAGAGCGCAGGCCGGGTCCCACGCGAGCCCTGCCCGGCGCCGGGCTCTCGGCCGGCCCGCGCTCTGGGCGCTGTACTGAGTACTCGCCCCCTGTGTGTCGAGAGAGTGTGGGCACTGGTGCGCGCCACACACAGACACACCCACAAGACAGCGTGCGCGCGGCTCCATGCAGATGTGCACCTCCGCCCCCCTCTCCCTCCTGCCCCTCTCCCTCCCCAATGGCCACACCCTGTCATCGAAGCGAACGAGCGTCTGGCCGCGGCAGCTACTCAGCGACGGCCGGCGCTGGACATGCATGCGCTCTGCTCGCTGCCCTCCCCTTCGAGATCGCCACTGCGATTGCGCCTTGCTGCGGCCTCTCAAAGCCCGCTCGCAGCCCACACCCACCCAGCATGCAAGCGCCGGCGTGCGAGCCTCACGTGCTCGCCTGCACTGCTCAGGCGTGGTTCTCCTTGGCCGTCGGCGCGGGCGTGACAAACGCGTTTGGCGGGAACTTGGCGGGCGGGCCCTTGCGTGGGCTGTTGACCGCGTGCTGCTCCCGCGGCGTGAGTGCGCCGTCAGGGGCGGCGGATTTGCGCGCGGGGGCCGTGCCCTTCCTCGGACCTATGGATAGTTGCGACACATGCGCGTCATTGGCGCGTCGCACACGGCTGCGGAGAGGAGGCAGCCGCGCGCCATTGGAGTAGCGCGCGCCGGGCCGGACCCCCTTGGCCTGGAGGCCCTTTGCCTCCTCGCGCGCCGCCTTCTTGGCTGCCCACTCCGCCTCCTTGCGCGCCTTCTCCTCCTTCTCGATGCGCGCGTCGTCCTCCTCCTGCGCGGCCAGCATCGAGACGATGGTCGCGCCGTCGTAGTGGAGCCGCTCGCCTGAGGGGTGGCGGACGGGCGCGGTGGGAGATGGGGCGGTGGGAGATGGGCCGGTGGAGGAGCTGCTGCGGTGGTGGGCGGGAGGTGCTGCTTCCGCCAGGGGAGAGGGCGCGGCGGCGGCTGGCATGCGGCGGAAGCCAACATCCGGGGGTGGGGGTGCGCGCGCCCGCGTGCTCCTCCTCCCACGCGGCCGTCATCTCGCGCAACCGCTTGTTCATACGTGGCAGGTCCTACAGAGGCGCCACTGGCACGCGTCATGGGGCGCGCCGCCTCGCGACCGCTCCTCGCGCCGGCGGCAGACAAGCCTTCTCGATGGTCGTGCGCAGCCGCTCCTCCTGCAGCAGCCTGCGCGCGACGCCGGCGCCCTTGGCGAGCAGCCGATTCGGGTCGTTGGCCGAGGCGCGCATCTCCGCCCGCTGCTGCAGGACGCCCTCGCGCTTGGAGAGGAGAGCGAAGAGCTTGACCGTGGTCGCCTGAGGGAGAAGGCCCATGCGGAGGCTCCGGTGAGGGACTCCAAGACGACGAGGCGAAGGCGAGGGCGAGGGCGAGGGCGAGGGCGAGGGCGAGGGCGAGGGCGAGGGCGAGGGCGAGGGCCGGGAGGGAGCTCGAGGCGGCCGCTCGCCTGCCTCTCGCGCAGCCGTCGCTCCTCTGCCTCGAGGTCGTACAGCTGCTGCTCCTCGTCGCCACCATCGCTGCTCACCGCCGCCGCCAGCTCGGCGGCCGACACGTGCAGCTCGGCCGCGAGCGCGGCGACACGCGAGCGCCTACAGAGCGCGCCGCGGGGACGTGTCGCTGACGGGCCCCGCCCGATGGGTGCGGGGCGGCGCGCGCGCGTCTCGGGGATCAGCTCTGAGATGCGCTCCGACTTGAGCGCCTCGAGCCGCTCGATCTCGGTGTGGTAGGTGACGAGGACCTGCCGGGGGTGTGGCGGGCGTCGGATGTGGGTGGGTGGGGAGGGGGGAGGGGGGGGCTTCAGTGCGGTGCGCGCGGATTGCCTGCTGCGAGAGGTCCTTCTCGGGCGAGGGCAGGTCCGGGTGCTGCTCCTCCGGGATCTTGAGCTTGTGGCGCAGCTCCGCAATGTACTCGGTGCACTGCGGCGGCGGCGGCGGGCGGGGATGGGCCGGGTGATGGGTTGGGAGGGTGCTCGGTCGGGCGGCGGCGGCGCGGTGGTGGCGGCGGTGGCAAGGGACGGCACGGCGAGGGTTGGAAGAGCGGCGGGCCTGCGAGAGGACGTGCAGCCGTCGCTTCTTCTCCTCGCGGAGATGGTCCAGCCGCGCCTCGAGGGCGGATAGCGCGCGGTAGGATGCGCCATCGCCCTCGGTGCCCTCGCACCCGGCCTCCTCCTTCGTCCCCAGCTGCTCCGTGATTGCATCTGCGGCGGCGCGCAGCGCAGCGAGCCGCTCGAGCCGCGCCGCCCGCTCCGCCTCAGCCGCCTCCAGCCGCTGGCGGAGCCGGTGGACGAGCTCGACGGTGAGACCGCCGGCGCCCTCCGGTGCGGGCTCATCCGCGTCTGCCGCCGTGCTCCGCGTCTGCTCCTCCTCTGGCGTGCCGGTGGACAGCTCCAGCAGTATTGCGTGCAGCGACGATGCGGCCGCGCTGCGCTGCGCCGCGCGCTCGTCCCGCAGCACGCGGAGCCGCTCGACTTCGGAGATGACAGCGCGGTAGCGCAGCAGCGGCGGCTCGCTGCTCGACGTCCCAGGCGACGCCGGCTCGGCAAGCGCGGCGGAGAGAGCCGAGAGCTCGCCGCGCAGCGACGCCTCATCCGCCGTCAGCTGCGCCTTGCGGGCCTGCTCGCCTTCGACGGTGCGGCTGAGCACGGAGCGCAGCTCACCGGCGAGCTTCGTGATTGCCTCCTCCGCCTCGGCGTGAGGGAGGCCGATCTCGGACCAGGCGGTCCGCAGCGAGGCGAGAGCGATCTGCTGCTCGTCAGTGGGCAACAGCGGCGAGGACATTGTGCCTGCGGCGGCGACGGACGTGGTGTCGGGGGCGGGGTTGCGGGGAGGGGGCAGGGCCGGGGCGGGCGGAGCCTGGCGGGGCGCGTAGAGCGCAGCGCAGCGAAGCGACGTGAGTGAAGAGTGAAGGAGCTCGGTTTGAAAGCCTCAAATTCTTCGTCGGAAAAGAATTCTCACGCCGCTTGAAAAGAGAAGAGGCTCCCCGAGCTCCCGAGATCACGCCCCTCCGCCCTCTAGGGCCGTACACCGTCCTCGGTCGTCGCGCTCCGGGTACGCGCCCCGTAGCCATACATGTACGTGTCAGCGCCGGTCACCGCGCGTGTGAATGCGACGGCGGGCGCGCTGCGGTCGCACGCCCCCCCAAGTCATATTCCATGGCGTGCGATCTAGATTCAGCCTACGCGCCTCTGCTCGCAAACACTCACATTGAATTGTCACTGCCCGTGAGTGCGAGTTAGGGCTAGCGGCTGGCCAATAGCCTGTGAGGAGGGCGTCCATAGACACCTGGTCTCGTCCATGCCTTGCGGCTGGCGGCGACATTGCTAGAGGCGGAGCAAGCCTGCTCTAGTCTCACATGTTACTTCCTGTCGTCTGTTGTGTCGTTGTGCCCTTGTTTGTTCCTTTGGCACCTTGGAGTGCTGGGGGGGGGGCGACAGGAAGGATGTGGCCCTGAGTTATGTGTACGCCAATTCAGGGTGTGTGGCAGCCACGCTGGCTGTGTGTCTTGTGAGCTTGTTTGTGTCTGTGTGTTGCTCGTGCGTGTCGTCATCATCTGTCCAGCGTCCACCCATACGCATACCGCGCTGGTGTCCAGTCCGAGCCTGACTGTTCTTCACCTTTCTACCTAGCCTAATGCGTAAAGCCGTACGCGACTCGAGAGCTGCTGCCTGTGTTCAAACAAGTCCCGTGTTTTTCTTTTATTACCCTAGTCTTTTCTTTTTTACGCTCTCTTCTGTGAGCCCAGTCACCTCGCTCGTTCGTGCCCGTGTGCTTTTTGAGAGACGGAGAGACGGCAGACGCTCGTCTCTTAACAAACTTAAGAACTCTTGCCCGGCACTCTGCTAGCGTGGTTGGGTATAGAGCGCTGTAGACACGGCACACGCTGCCGCGAACGTTTCTTTCTTTTTCGCCCGCAAATTCTTGTTCCCCCCCCCCCCACACACACACTGATCACTGTCACAAGACACACACACACACACCACACACACACACACACACACACACACACACACACCGGAGCCTCCGCGCCCACCCACACGCCGGCCACCACGCCCTCGCAGACTCGAAGATAGACACTGAGAGAGGACAGCGAGGCACCTAGCGCACACAGCAGCGCCGCCAGCCCGCCCTCCCAGCTCCCTCCTGGCTCCCTTCACGCCGGCGCGCCGCAGAGCGAACCAGCGCCCCTCCGCGAAAGCGCGCGCCGGGGAAAGCCCCCCCCTCTC
>NW_005200332.1:40793-53346 GCF_000372725.1 Emiliania huxleyi CCMP1516 | reverse complement strand
TGTGTGGGGGGGGGGGGGGGGCCAAAGGGGGGGAGGGGGGCCCCCCCCCTGCGAGGTGGAGTGCCGCGCAAAACTCTGGCGCGGTGAGCTCTGTGCTCGGGGTGGCGGCGGCAGCAGGCCCGGAGCGAGACGCGACGCAGAGCGCCTGCAGAGGGCGCATGGCGCAGGGGCGCGGATCAGGCACCGTGACCCTGCATCTTGGGCGGACCGGCCGCCGGCGGGAGCGCGTGATTTGGTGATAAGGCGCTATGTGTGGCGGCCGCAGCGTATACCCAGATTGCGTCGACTTCTCCCTCCGCCATTTTTGCCTTAGCAAAGACCGGCCCTGCGGCGCGGCGGCTCAGCGTTCGCGTTCCGCGGGCCGCCCCCCCAAAGAGGCGGAGGTACGCGGCGCGCTCTTCCTCCGTCATCGGCGGCGGTCCGCTCGGGACAGCCACCGGCGTGCGGCTCGGCGGCACGGTTTGCGGCGGAGCCGTGTCGAGGGCGAGCGCGCCGAACGAGCTCGTCGCGGACGCGACGCCGGCTGAGCGGTAGGTTGGCGCCGCGGCGGGCTCCTGCGGGCGCAGCAGCGGGCGCGGAGTTGGGGAGAGGAGGGCGCGAACAAGGTGCACTGCCGCAAGACACGTGCGCCGAGGCGCCATCTCTTGTCGTCTTGTGGGAGGTTGTGTGGCAGTGCATCTAGAGCGAGGGCCTGCTCCTGCCTTGCTTCCTCCGCCCCCCCTTCTCTGGGCGGCGACGACTCGCCCCACCGATCCACGCATTGGAGGTCCCAGGACTGGTGAGAATTGTGCATGTCATCGAGTTCTCCGTCATCAGCGTCATCCTTAAACCTGCTGCCCTTCTTGCGCGAAACGCTCAGGCGCGACTTCGGCTTTCCACGCACGCCGTCGTCTCTGTCGGCACGGTACTCTGCCGGCAAGGCAACCTGATTCGAGGGAGCTTTCCGCGAGCTGGATCGCCGCATGTGGAAAGCAGGCGCCGACGGTGTCGCTGAGGTGTGCTCCGTCCGTGTGGGTTTGTTGCCCCCTTGAGATAAAGAATTTTGCGGGCCGCACTAGGAATAGGGAGTCCACCGTGCCGCGAACCTGTCGCTGTCCCTTTTGTCAGTAGCAGGAGAACTAGGAGAGCGCAACCAGTAGGAGGCCCGCGCCTGCCCCCGTGCCGCCGGGTGCAACTTTGTCCTATACGCGAGAGGGGAAACCAGAGCTCACCCGGCAGTACAACGAGGGGTACAAGGTCGACCTCGCGGAACCCCACGCTGGCCCGGGAGGATGCGATGAGGTGAATGAAGTCAAGCGGACGCCCCTCCTCAAGACCTCCTCGGCGGGCGTTGGCAACGCCTCGAGTGGCGGCACGCCCGCCTCCGTTGGCCACTCCTACGCCTTCGGCAACACCGAAGAGAAGGCCCGCCGCCTAAACATGGGCTGCGAGGCGCGCGGGCAGCCCGGCCAACCCTTCTCCCACAAGAACGGCCACGGCTACGTCAAGGCGCGCATCGCGGTTTCTACCACGACGCGATCTTTGTCAAGCGCAACAACTTCAACCTGCTGCTCCACGAGACGTTCGGCGGCGGCTTCTCGCTCACCGCCGTTCTCAAGCTGCGCCGCCTCGCGCGCAAAGTCGCGCGCGGCAGCGTCGACCCCGCACGGCCTACTCGCCCAAGTACTCGCTCTCTTTTATGTCCCACCATGCAGAGCGCATCTCTCTCTCTGTTGTGCGAGGCGTGAACCGCGCCATTCGCTCTCACCTGGCAACCCTGTCTGCACGTCTCGCGCGCGCGTGAACAGGGCTCCAAATGACGTGTGAGTGTTAGAGTTGTTTGGTATTGCTAAAAATCTCTCTCGAGAGGGGAATCCCTGGGACCCTGTCGTGTGGGTGAACCCTGCCCAGCCCCCCTCCGTGTCGCGATGCGCTCCCCGCTCCCGTTCCCCTGTGTCCCTGATCGTCCTTACAAGATCCTGCTCGCGCAGGTGGGGACCCTGTCCTTCTCCCACCCCTTGTTTGGTGTGTCCGTTTTATTTATTTATTTATGGGACTGGCGCGCACTGGCACTGTGAGATAAAGAAAGGCCGGGTTCGCCCAGCGCGGCCACGGCGGTGGCCTGGCGGTACGCCTTCGGTCCCCGCGGGAAGCCCCGCGCATAGGACAACAACGTCTGACTGTCCCACATACGCACAGACGCGCACATACACCATGCTCGGGCACCCACCCCCCACAGTGTAGTGGTGTGAGCACACAAGTACTATAGCAGAGTGCACATCTCTCTTTTGGCGGGTGAGGGTCGTAAGAATCAAAGCCTCTTTTGTCCGGGGTGCCAAACGTGCTCAAGCGCGATCGTCTCTCTCTTTCTCTCAGCGCGGCCACAGTATAGAAGAATTTCGGTGCGCTAATTCTACCAGAAAACTCGCTCGCTCGCACAACACTGGGCACAGGACTGCACGCACTTCGTGGCCGCGTCGGCCAGTAGCCCAGGTACGTTGTTGCACGAGGTAAGCTTCCTGGGCAAGTCGGAGCACTCTCCAGCAACCCCCTGCCCACCAGGGTTGCCGCAGAAGTTGCTCACCGGGTCATGCGGGTGGTGGACCCACCGGGACGCCTGCCTGCAACCGTATCCTTCGGTGCGTGTGACGGGAAGCCAAAACTCGCCCAGCCCGTGCGCCTTGACGACTAGTTTGACGAGCAACACCTCTGTCCACGGGCCGCACGGGGTCCACGCAGCTGGCCTAACGTTAGCTACTGTTGTTGGGGAGCCCCACTGTTGTTCTACTGTTACTGTTAACACTAGCAACACTGTTCAGCTCCCAACGTTTGAACAGCTCTACCACGGGGTCTGTCCACACATACGCATCAGCCATCACTGGACACTGCGGCGTTGGGCCGTTGGCACACCATCCCAAAACCCAAATCCGTACTTGACATTGTCCAGACCGGCGAACGGGCCAATCTCTAGGCTCTGCCCGAACTTCCTCTTCTTCCTCAAGCCGCATTCGTTATAATGGCAATGAGATAAAGCTCTCCTCTCCCGCTCGGGCCCTCGCTGCGCGTCGTGCGTCTCTCTCCACATCGGGCTCCTGCCCGTGTCGGGTGTGGAGATGCGAGGGTCGCCCCCCCTTGCCCCACCACTTTGTGTGTGTGGAGAAATTTACCTTACCTTACCTTACATCTCCACACCTTCTCCTTTAGAGAGAGATTTTCAAAGACCAACAAGAAATCACGACTCTCACAGTGATTTGGGCTCGGCAGCTTGTCAGCCCTCAGCCGAAGCTGGGGCCGGTCCCGTAGCCGAGAGAGCCCGCGCCGATGAGTTCGACGCGGTCGGGAGGCCTTGCGGAGAGGCCAGCGAGGTGGCGATCGCTGTACTTCATGGTGCCCTCGGTGGGGCGGCTGACAAGCCAGAGGTCGATACTCTGGACGACCCATAGGATGCCACGAATGCCTGAAGGAGAGGGAGGCGAGGCCAGAGGCAGGCTCAGCTGCTCTCGGGTGATCCCGCTTTGGTGGCTGAAGGGCCCGATGGTCCTGTCACATTCGTGTTCCGAGTCGTGGGGGTAGAAGAATTCGAGTAGAAATCGAGTCAGCACATCCTTGTAGTACAGCGGACCGCCAGGCTCGCCGGCAGCATCCGCAGGGAGGCACCAGTCTTCTGCGAAGAGCTCAACAGCTGCGGCCGCGATGGTAGAGTCGGCCGCGGTTCGAGCGAGCAGCTTTTGGCTGCGGGATCGAATCGCGGAAGGCGCATGCCCTCGCGGAGCGCGCGGGTGTGCGAAATGCGACAAAAGACGAAAGACGACAGGCGCCTGAGCGCTGTACGCCTGAACTTTTGTCGCCGCAATCGCCACCGCCGCCATCTTGACGAGCAGCGCGAGCGCGCTCGTCGGCGGCCAGCCGTCGCGGGCCGGGCCGAGCCCGGCCTCAACCGGCCGCGCCGCCGCAGCAGGCCCGGAGGCCCACATGGCGGCCGACCAGCTGTCTCTGCTGGCTCTCTCTCTCCTTTACATACGTCTCTCCGCACACTCGCGAGACTCGGAGAGTACTCCTCGTCATCCCTCGCCACTCCATCATCTCCTTTGCCACAGAGCCAGTCGGTTGGTCCGATCGGTCGAAGGGTGTCGCTCATAAGAGCCAGCGCATAAGAGCCAGTGTCTCAGTGCATGTTTCATAAGAGCGGTCAGCCGGGAATACACGAAAAGCACACCAAAAAACTTCCTGTGCAGCGGCGCAGCCACGGGGTCAGGCGTGCGCGCTGGTCGTCGCTCTCTTGACTCTTCGCTCTCAAGTGAGCCATGGTCGGCTCGGCTGTCTCGGCGCGGCTACGCGCGCCCCCAGCAGAGATATGTGTTTGTTGTCTGTCTGTGTCGTGTCAGCCGTCATCCGACACACACGTAGCACGCGTGCCCAACAGGCCATCCATCGGCGCCGTCACGCGTCCATCGCAATGTTCGATTCACTCTGCGCCTCGTCCTCCTCCTCCGACCCCTCCTCCTCGAGCGATCCGAGGGAGGCGAGTGTCGACCTGCGAGGCGACGCGCGAGGGGAGAGCACGTCCGGCGTTGGGAACGTTAGCTCCATCGCGGCAGAGGAAACGGCC
Source organism: Emiliania huxleyi CCMP1516 (assembly GCF_000372725.1). NCBI lineage: Eukaryota > Haptophyta > Isochrysidales > Noelaerhabdaceae > Emiliania > Emiliania huxleyi. The sequence goes on along the minus strand of NW_005200332.1, from coordinate 48,758 downwards.
TCGCTCCCGACCAGATCATACAGCTGTCGCAGCGCCTCACCCGGCGGCACCTTCCCGTTGCTCAGGCTGGCGTTGAGCTTTCGGAGCCGCCGGTCGGACGTGGTGAGAGCGCACTGGAAGATTAGCTCGCCGCAGCTCACGAGAACTGTCCGCCGTGCTTCCATCGAACTGTCAAACAGCGACGCACACAGTTCGTCAACGAGGGGCTCCTGCTTCTCCGTCGCCACAGGCCCAATAACAGCCTCCTCGTTTGACACCATCGAGGCGCCTCGTTGGATGGAGCGCTCAACGGCCTCTCGATGGTCGACCCGGGACAGATTTTTTTCTTTTTTATGCTTATCACAGAGCCTGCAACTGAGGGCGAGGGCCAGCAGTATACGACGACGACGACGTCTCACACCCCGCGCTAGCCAGCGCCATCAGCCCCTCACGGCCCGGCCCAACCTCCCTTCGCCTCGCCTCCAGTGCCTCCAATCAAGTCGCACCTCTCTTCTTCAGCGAATGCAGCGGCACCGCACCACGTCAGAGGTGCCGGGCCGACTGTGGCGGACCTGCATGCCCAGCCATGCCCCCCACTCCCCACCCGCTTGGATCGATCAGCTGACAGCTCCACACCAGCTCCACCACCGTGTGTCGTGTCATGAAGCATGAGATAATTAATAGAAAGCATGAACCATCGCGGAAAGGTCTGGTCTCCAAAAAGAACTATCGGCGCCCGCCGCGCGCGCCCGCGCCCCGCCCCTTTTGCGCAGCAACACCTTAAATTTCATGGCCCTCCAAATTCGTTCGGGTCGGAGCGTAGGCTAGCGGAGTGGGCCCCGAGTTTGAAAAGGGCGACGGACGCTTGCGTTCTAGCCTCCAACAACGCCTCCCCGGCGCAGAGGGGCCCCCGGAGGGATGCTCAACCGCTCCACGCCACGGTCCTATTCCGATTTCGGGCCAATTCTTACCTGTGTCGAACCTGTGTGCTGTGCGAGACACTTGGCTTTGTTGAATTCTTATCTTTGCACGGCCATACTAGGAAGCCGCCGGATGTAAGTGGGGCGGGTTTGCTGCTGCGGGGTCCCCCACTGTCGCCCGGGGTCGTGTGAGGGGTGGGCACGACCAGTAGGGACCCCCTCCCCCGGGCCCCGCTCTCAGTTGGGGCCTCCGCGGCCGAGTGGGAGATATTGGATAGGAAACGGGTCGATTTGCAAAGTGGGGCGCCGGGCCCGGCCGGGCCCGGCTCGCTTACGTCCGGGGCCCAGCTATATCCGGCGGCTTCCTACCGCACTGAACACTGTCGACCAAGAGGCCGCTGCGAGGGCTGCTGCGAGGGCTGCTGCGAGGGCTGCTGCGAGGGCTGCTGCGAGGGCTGCTGCGAGGGCTGCTGCGAGGGCTGCTACGAGGGCTACTGCGAGGGCTGCTGTGAGGGCTCCTGCGAGGGCTGCTGCGAGGCGAGCCTCGTGCCTGGCGGCCGGGCCGTAGCAGCAGCAGGAGACTCGAGGTTCGGGCCGTCGCGTCACAGCGGCCGGCAGGGAGAGCTCTGCTGGAGTTGGCGTTGGTCTAGGGCACCAACACGCTGTCCACCAGAGCCTGGCCCACCGGCCGGCAGCGCGCGTACCGAGCTGTCCGTGTGACCGGTGCCTTCGGCAGCGGCCGCGGGCGGCTGCAGCCGCTGAGGATCTCCAGGTCGGCTCCCACGGTGGCGGCCGCCAAGGGCAGCCACCATCGTGGGGACGCGCGAAAACTTAAAACGAATTCGTCCGAGGAAGAGACATAGCACTTGAGCACTTGAGCACTGGATAGGGTCGATTCCGCATGGTACGGGACCCCTAACGACTGCAGAGGCAGTCTGGTAACGCCCGGAAGGCGAGCAAGGGACCGGGACGAGCCGAGGGCTCGCCCCGGCGGGCGGAAGAAGGGGCTCGGGGACCGGAGTCGGGCGGGCGCACATGAGGCGTATCTGTCTGTGTACGTGCGTGGAGTACAGTGTTGTGTGTCCGTTAGCTCCGAGTAGAGGGGGCGTTCTGCAGTTAAGTAAGGGGAGACCCGGTACACGGAACTAACCCTCAGAGACCCGTGTTTACTTTACGGCCCTTTCCCCGCGAACGCGCACCCCCCCTAGGGATCAGGGCTCTCTAGCCCGTAGCCCGATGCCGATCATCCGGCCCGCTGGGTGCGCTTCTTAGCTCCCCGACCCTGCCTGGATGTGAGTGAGGTTGCTAACTGCACTCCAAGTGCTCCAAGTCACTGCAACTTTGAACCGCGAAAACCGTTACACGCCAGGCGCTCCACGAGCAATATCCCACGAAAGGACACAGGCGGGGAGGTGCATGCATGCACCGGTCACTCGGGTCTCAAGTCGACTTGGAGCACTTGGAGTGCAGTCATCAACCTCACATCCAGGGCCAGGGAGCTAAGAAGCGCACCCAGCGAGCCGGATGATCGGCATCGGGCTACGGGCTAGAGAGCCCTCGACCGCTCTCGTCTTTTTCATTGAGGATGCGGATAGATCGTGCCACGATGGCGGAATGGCAGCAGCCGCGCACGCTGTGACTGGCGTGGGTGTGGACCTTCTATCAACATGCGTAATGGCAGCGCGGACGAGGATGCTGAGCGTCGGATCCGGCGATGCCTCGCAGCAAGCATCCATCGTCCAATCCGGGCACAACAATATCGTGACAACATTCTACGACTGCAAGACAGAACTGCTTCGGAAGTACCCGTGCGCGCACAGCACGTGGAATACCTTGAATCGCAGGCCGATGGTGGCGTCAAGTACGAGATCGATGCGACAAAGCTGCACACGTACAACCTCGGCATGATTGATTTGATTTTCTTCACGTTTCCGCACAGCGGCGTCCCAAACAGCAGTCCAGATAATGTGCCGTCCAACCAATCCCTGCTTCGATCTTTCTTGGATTCAGCAGCAACGATGCTAAATCCGAATGGCGAGATACAGATCACTCTCAAGACCGGCCAGCCTTACGATCAGTGGCGCTTGCCATTGCTACTGCAAGAAACCTGTGGCCTCACTCTTGTCGACACCCGAGAGCTCGACAAGTCGCTCTTCCCTGGCTATGTTCATCGTCTGACACAAGGTATGGACGGACCTTTGAAGGAAGTCAAAGACAAGAGTGCAAAGGTCTTTATCTTCAATTCAGCATGCACGGACGACGGAACAACCCAAGCGCCCATAGACTTGACAGGGAAGCACGTCTCGGTGATCAGTCTGCCACTGGACCCGTTGACAGACGAAGATGCTGCGATGGGTGCAGAGGCTATCGTGAGGAGCGCTCTTGGAACTCGTGCAGGTCTCAATGTGCTTGACATTCGCCGCGAGTTCGACGAAGCTCTCCGCCCAGACACCCGTCAACTCAATCGCATCTTGTACAACTACAAACGACAAGATGGCGCTAACCTCTTTGAAATGTTCGAGCCGCCGCGAACCAAAGGCAAAGACAAACGAGGCTCGTCCAAGCCGCTTTGGCGACTGCCTGCGACCGGACGAAGGGATTGAGAGGTGACGTGTGAGGTGTGTGATCGAGAGGTGATGTGCTTGAGCCTTGAGATGCAGTATCGTGTAGACGTATCGTGTAGACGTCATTTTGTTCGCGTAGCAGTTTGCGACACACACACAGCGAACATTGATTGAAGGGAACATATCAATCTTACTCTCAAGTCTCATCAATGTACGGTGACGAGACAATGACTCGCGTGCGCGCAGCACACACCCGCCGGCTACCTTCCCATCAATCAATAAGACGAACGCCGAGAGGGACGACTGGCGCTTTGTCGCGGCCGCCGAGGACCAGGCCCTCTTCTGGTTCTTGCTCTTCATCCGGCACGACCTCGGCGTACTTCCATCCCGACGCCGTGTATACTGGGGCACCGTCGCATGTTTTCTCTTTGCCTGTGTTAGTGCCAGTGCGAGCCAGTCCCGTGCCCAGTGTTGTGCGACCAGGTGGTAAAATTCTCTTTGCACACCCCCTCCCCAACGGGGGCAGGACAGCTGTCGGACTCCTGCTGGGCGACTCTGCTTGCTCGGCTCTTCCCGCGCCAAAGCAGCTGCCCAGGAGCGAGCTGTGGAAGCGGCTGCGGCAATAGCAGAGCGGAAGCGGGGGCACCGGCATGGTGGCGGCTCTGTTCCTTACGTCGCTGCGCGACAACGGCCGCCTCGCCGCCCGCTTCTGCTCGGCGCCGGTGCTTCGGCTGCCCGTGCTCCTGCTATGGGTTGCCGTCTTCGGAGGCTCACTTCACGCGCCGTGCACGACCTTCTTTTACCTCTCAGTCGGCGCGAGCCAGGAGCAGGTGGGTAACATAAGCGCAATCATCAGCGTGGTGAGCATGTTGACGGTGCCGCTGTATGGTCACTTTATCGATGCCACTGCCGGCGCGCTCGAGGCAGTCGCGGCCGCCGGGTTCTGCTGTGCGCTGGGCTGCGCCGTGCGGGCCGCCGCGCTGAGCGTGGCGTGGCTCTACGCGGGATCGCTCGTGCTCGGCTTCGGAGCCGCCTCGTTGCTGCCCTCGGTGCTGTCCCACCTCTCCTCGCACTGCGCGCCCGACGAGAAACGCAAAGTCGTGGCCGCTGTCGCATTCCAGACGTCGCTGCTCCGGCTGGACGGCCAGTCTAGACGCTGCAAGATGCTGAATCAGTACTTTGACCGCTGTAGTCTCTCCCGTCTCTGCCACGATCCCGAATGCACGCGAGGGACTGTGTATCACGGCGGGCCTCCGCTGACCGCGATGTTGCTCGGTGCTGGCCACGCAGGTTGGCAAGAGCCTCTACCCGCCCACCGTCGCGGTCCTCGCCGCCGCCGGTGCCTCTCTCGAGTTGCAGTACCGGGTGATGATGGGCGTCTGCCCTTTCTTTTGCGTCGCCGGCTGGGTCGCTCTCTCGCTCCGACGCAAGAGGAGCGCGCTGGCGCCGGTGCCGCCACCGCCGACGCCGACGTCGCTCGCGCCCGCGCCCGAGCTGGCTCCGCCGCTCAAGCAGGAGGTGGGGGCGGCCAAGGGCGGCCAGAGCGGCGGCGCCTCCTGGCCTCCCGTCTTTGTCGCCACCGCCGCCGCCATCGCCGCCACTGCCGCGGCGAGGCAGAGTGGCGCTGTGCTGTGGCCGCTGTACCTCCGCGATGGGTTCGAGTGGGGCGCCGCGCAGTTTGCGGGAGCCCTGCTCGCCGAGAACCTCGCCTCGATTGGCGCCCTCTTCTTCCTGCCGCGTGTCGCGCAGCACTACGGTGCCGCTGCCGTCGCCGTCGGTGGGCTTGCGAGCGCCGCCGCGTGCGCCGCCCTCGCCTTCCGCCTCCGCTCGCCGCCGATGCACGTCGCTTGTATGGCGCGTTTTGCGGGGCGTCCCGCCCGCACCGCGTATACCCGCCCCACTCGCTTGGCGCGGCTCGTCAGGTGTGCCTCCTCTCCGGCCTGTCGCTCCTCGATGCGCACTTGCGCGCCCTTGGTGCCCTCTCCGCGCCGCCGTCGCTGCAGGGCGAGCCTTCGCTGAGAGAGGCGCCCGGTCCTCGCTCTGCCGAGGCATCCTTGACCGTGGGCCGGGTCCTCACAGGTCGCGCCTTTGCCTACCTCGGCGTGCTCTCCTCCCTCGGCACCGCAGTCGGCTCGCTCGCAACCCACCTCTATGCCGCGCACGCGACCGCTGCGCTCCTCCCAGCCGCGGTCGCGCTAGCCTCCAGCGCGCTTTTGCTGCTGCCCTTTCAGGGCGCGCTAGCGCCCGCCCCCGGTGTCGCCGCCGACGGGAAGGAGCGTTGCGAGGCCGAGTGGCCGGAGGAGGGCGGCGGCGTGGACGAGAGGGCGGCACTGCTGCGCACAAAGGCCACGGTCAGAGTTTTCACAGAGTAAGTGGGCGTGCCGGTGTAGAGCCGTGCCAGTCATCACTCCTCACGATCTAACCCGGTCTAACCGAGAGGGCAGATTGGAGAGATCTCGAGGAGTACACACAGAGATAGACCCTCCATCCATAAGAAAACTCTAACCTGATCGGTCGTACTGACCGCCGACAGATCACTCCAGACAGCAGACAGGCCGACGTCTGCACGCGGCCGGCCGGGCGAGAGGCTTGACACGATTGCATGCAGCATGGCCCGGCATGCGCCGGAATTCCCACAAAACTAGTAAAAAATCGCGGCAAAAAAATCTGAAAAATCGGGGCGCCTGCGGCGGGCCATGGGACCCCCCCGCATGGGTACCCTCTAGGGCCCCCGCGCCCCCCCAGAGCGCCGAGCAACAGCAGCACGTGTCCACGCATGCACGTCGTTCTGAAAGCGCTGCCGCGCCTCAGAGTGGAGCAGCCGGTCCGCGGCCGTAAACGACTGCACTTGTGAGGTCGTGTTTTCATCCAAGATGGGCTTCTTCCCCCGAGATGCAGTGTGGTTGACCCGGGGAAGAGCGTCTCCACCACCCATGGCCATGCATGCGTCAAATTCTTCCAGCTGAAGTCGGGCACGCACGAGACAGAGGAGGCCAGGCGCCTCTTCTAGCACTCCCACAAACAACGCTTCGCGGACACGCCGCTTCGCAAGCTCAAGGAAGCCGTCCCTCGTGCCATCCATCGCCAACGATGGGTCGAAATCGCGATCTGTGGCGCGACTACCGCCTAGGAGTCGAGTTTGCCTGTTGCGTGGATCAAAGCCACAGTAGCGTTTCGCTGAGGTCACCGCCTGCGAGGGCAGAGACACCGGGCCCGAGAAAACACCCACCCAGCGCTGGAACGAGATGTTTCTGTAGCGGTGAAGCTGAGACCCTCGACCATGTTGGCAATGCTCCCACATGGAGATGACAATGGCAAGTGGTTCCCGCAACAGCAGGATATGGCTGATTTGTTGCTGCTGGCGATGCCAAAGCAACTCGATCCGGGGCTGCTGGCTCGCTATGCTGCCTTCGGTGAACACAATATTGCACGTTGAGTTGGCCGTGGATGGCACGCGTCTGCTCTCCAACGTTGAGGTGAATGGGTGATTGCACGGCTGCACCGGGCAGAGAGTTCGCTGCGACCGGCCAGAGAGGCTGCAGAGGGTGGTGAGAGCCCTCCCGAACGAAGATCCGCCCGCCTTTGATATGTGGACAAAGTAGAACATCTGGTGCGGCGGGCTAGCGGAAGGGCATGGCGGCGATGTCGTTGTTGGTGAGGGCCCTGGACTAGTGACCAGCACTCCGGCGGCGAGACACATGCTGACGAGGCACACACTCGCGCTCAACCCAGCCGCTGCTGCTGAGCCTCTGCCAGATCGAAGCGGGGCTGGAAGTTGTCGCGCGCACTGCGCATTGGCGCCGCAGGCTTGGGCCTTGGCCGGTGCGGCCTTGGCCGGTGCGCGGTGGCGCCGGCGGGCGCTGCGTGGCGTTATTTTTCTAAATCAGTGTGTATACACGGGGGGCTCTAGGCTAGTTCCATTTCACTCTGACACGCTAATCTTGAAAACGTCCAACGGAGCTCCGTGTTGCTCCCAGCGCCCTCCCCCGCGCTTCCTGCGGCCCTAGCCGATGATACTAGCATGGGAGGTCATCTGACTACCGCGAGAGCGACCCAACTCGTCGACATCGTCCAATGATGGTGCCGCAAAGTCAGCCTTCGGAGGCTATCGGTGGGGTCGAGCCGGCGGTAGCCGTGACATGTGGTTCCACCACCCCTCGTAGGCTTTGCCTCTGACCGCCACCGTTCCCAGGCTGCCTAATGGGATGGAAAGGAAGGCTCGGCGAGCGTATAGAAGCGTGCTCGACCTCGTCGTGGCAACCTGTACGGCAGCGCTGGTAGGCGCGATGAGCGTCGTGCCACCTGACCCGAGACGGGTCGCAGGCGTCGTACCGAGCGTGTCGAGACCGTGTCATGATGTGATCTGCACGGGTGAGTCACGTCGGCGTCAAAGGAGCGACGTGCGACCTGTCCGAGCTTGATCTCTGATCTCAGCGACGTCGAGTCGTCTCCGGCGCGCGACAAAGGTACATCCCCAGGACGCGCAGAGGCAGCTGCGACCC
>NW_005200332.1:34637-40693 GCF_000372725.1 Emiliania huxleyi CCMP1516 | reverse complement strand
TCGGCGGGGTCGCAGCTGCCTCTGGAAGGCACCGAGATGTACCTTTTTCGCGCAATGGTCAAAATCAAGGTTTTGTAACGCGAGCTGTGCCACAGTGAAATGGAACTAGCCCTAATGAAAGTGGCGCTGCCATTATTACAGCGCTCTCAGCTGTCTATCGACTATACACGCGGTCTAGAAATGGCTCGAGGTGTGTGGCGGTTGCGGAAGAATGCAAAAATCGCGTTTGGAACGAAATTGCGATTTGTGTCTCTGAGATGGCGTCGATAATACATAATCCTCTCATCGCGAGCGAGCCCCAAACAAATTGGTCTCCAAGCGCGTGCTGTGTCTCGGTCGTCTAGTACGGTAGCGAGCGCGCGCCACAGTTCTACGCCCGCGCGCCGACACGCGTGTGTGCTCTCCCACTCTCTACCAACCCCGGTGAGATCTGAGTGGGGGCCCGTCTCGCCCACCTCATCATCAGACACGCAAATACTCGAGACGCCCGCGCCGAGGGGGCGGGCAGCCCTCCCGCGCACCCGCCTACCCAGGCGCCCGCCCACCTCTCGCATGCAAAACGTCGCGCAGCCGCTGTCTCTCGACCGAGGGGGCGCGCACACCGACTCACAGCGCCTTGCGGGTAGCGACGGCCTTCTTGGCCTTGGCCTTCGCGATGTTGTCCATGTAGAAGAAGTGGCAGAACAGCAGAAAGACGGAGCCGACGTAAGCATAGTTAAAGACCCAGCTGAAGACCTGCGGCCGGCGGTGAGGGGACTCCTTCGCGGTGGGTGCGGCGGCGGAGGCCGTCGGCGGCGCTCTTGGCTCTGGAGGGTCCGCAGGCGGACCTGCCCGGCGTCGGCGTGGAAGCACGGCACGTTGATGTAGTCCCACACTAGGACAAAGCCGCCGACGAACTGGCTTATTTGCATCGCGGTGATGATCGGCTTGCCGCGGATCTTGTAGCCCGCGGCGGTGAGGCCGTAGTACGTGTACATGACCGTGTGGATGAACGAGTTGAAGAACCTGGGGAGGGGTCGGGGGGGGGGGCCGACTCAGTGCACGCCCGGCCGATATCGCGGTGGTGGCATCAGGAGGGAGAGTCGGGCGGGTCGACTGGAGGCGGGCTGGGAGGAGGCGGGCACATGAAGATCCACACGCCCTCGTTCTTCAGCCGAATGCCCAGGTACACGTCCCACGGCGCGCCAAAGTGGTGGAAGCCCTGCAGGAAGGAGACCTGCGGCGCCGGTGGCGGCGGAACGAGGCCGAGAGAGGGCTCAGAGCGACGTCTTGTCGCGGGGGGAGGGGCACTCTGAGAGGGGAGGCCTTCTTCCCCTTGAGGACGAGCCACGCCGTGTCGAGGTACTCCACGTACTTTGAGTAGTAGAAGGCCTTGGCCGTCCACAGGAACAGCTTGGAGTCCCATACCCTCGACGGGCATTGCCACAGCTGCTGCGGGCTGTCGCCCGTGAGACTGCGGAGCCACTCGCCGGTGCCCTTGTCCCACCCGAGCGCGGTCGCAGTCACGTAGAAGCTCGTCGCGGAGAAGAGCGCGAGCACCACGTTGTACCTGAACAGCAGGGGCGGCGGAGGAGGAGCGAGTCGGCAGACCGGCCTCGGCAAATGCAGCGGGAGACGATGGCGGAGCACGCTGCCGCCGGCTGCGGACGGATCGCAGGGCACACGACCGGGGCGACACGTTTCTGCGGACTCGCAGCAACATGGGTGCTGCGGCGCTCACCAGATCATCGAGGTCCGGTAGGCGCCTTTCCGCTCGTCCACGAGCCCTGAGTTGCGTAGCAGCGGCTTGAGCAGCAGGTAGGAGAAAGTGCCGATCAGGATTTCCGGATCGGACACCGCAGACCAGATGGCCGCGTCGGACGAGGCGCGATCGAGCATCGGGGTACGCGACGCCGATGCCAGACGACTGCGAAGTGGAACCTTCGATTCAGCGCGCGACGCGATTTCTTCTTTTGCGAACGGTGGATTGAGAAGAAAATAGCCGCTGGTCTGTGACACATCAGACGACACACATTCTCCCACCCGCGACCCGCCGGGCCGCCAAAACGCTCTCGACGAGAGCCACAAGAAGCCGTCCGCACAGCAAGCCGGTCGGTGGAGGGTGAGCGGTGGGGCTCGCGGGGGGGCGGGGGAGGGGGCTGCTCGAGGGGCGAGCGAGCAGTACCGTGGGGCGCCGAGGGGAGGGTCACTGTCGGTGGCGCAATGGCCAGATCCTCCCGCCATCATGCGAGGGCGTTGTGCTCGAGGTGTGGGCCCGGGACCCGGGTCGCAAACAGTGGGTCACCGGACTCGTTCTCCCTACGACTAGCTCTCAAGTCGAATACGCACCGCTCGACGCTCGCTGCTTCCGCTTGGCCATACGAGGGCGGCCTGAGGGTGGGGGGCGGGTCGGGGCTGTGGCGACAACGCCCAAGCGTTGCGCCGCTCGCGCCCGGGCCGTGTGGCGGGCGGCGGGGGCGCGGGGGCGCGGGCAAGTGGGGGGCGCAAACGGGGCGCGCGTTGCAGTTTTTGACAGAGATAGCCCAAAAATAACCCGCGACTTAAAGCACACAGTGAATCACAAGGACTGGTACGCGCACCAGGAGCTCGTCAAGGCGCGGGATGTGCACGTCAAGAACAACCCGTCCCTCGGAGACAGCGCCGTCAACAACCGCGAAGCCGCGCGCTTCGTCTCCGCCTCAACGCCTTTCGCCGGCAAGGCCTTCGATGTCCGTGTCGACGGTACGTACGCCACCGCCCTCTCCTCCGACACCCTCCAGGACGAGCTCCAGCGGAAGCTCGGCCTTTGGCTCTCCGCGGCGCTTCCCACCCTTCGGGTCGCGCTCGAGCGGGGCATGCCAGTCGATTTCTTCGGCGACTACCTTTACCACAAGGCCCACCACCGGCGGCCCCACGACGGCGTCCTCGCCGCCTGGGCGGACGCGATGCGCGCCCCGGCCAACGCGCCGGTCGTGCACGGCGACAAGGAGAAACCAGAGCTCACCCGGCAGTACAACGAGGGGTACAAGACTGACCTCGCAGAACCCCATGCGGGACCGGGGGGGTGCGATGAAGTGAATGAAATCATGCTCTGGACGCCCCTCCTCAAGACCTCCTCGCCGGGCGTTGGCAACGCCTCGAGTGGCGGCACGCCCGCCTCCGTTGGCCACTCCTACGCCTTCGGCAACACCGAAGAGAAGGCCCGCCGCCTAAACATGGGCTGCAAGGCGCGCGGGCAGCCCGGCCAACCCTTCTCCCACAAGACCGGCCACGGCTACGTATAGGCGCGCATCGCGGTTTCTACCACGACGCGATCTTTGTCAAGCGCAACAACTTCAACCTACTGCTCCACGAGACGTTCGGCGGCGGCTTCTCGCCCACCGCCGTTCTCAAGCTGCGCCGCCTCGCGCGCAAAGTCGCGCGCGGCAGCGTTGACCGCACAGCCTACTCGCCCAAGTACTCTCTCTCTTTTATGTCCCACCATGCAGAGCGCATCTCTCTCTCTGTTGTGCGAGGCGTGAACCGCGCCATTCGCTCTCACCTGGCAACCCTGTCTGCACGTCTCGCGCGCGCGTGAACAGGGCTCCAGGCCCCAAATGACGTGTGAGTGTTAGAGTTGTTTGGTATTGAACGGACCTTACACGCCTGTAACCTCTCTTTAAGGTATTGCTAAAAATCACTCTCTCTCTCCCAAAGGCAAAGCACTTGGAGCACTTGGAGTGCATGCAGTTCCAAAGTGGCGAAAAGTCGCACTCTCCCCTGAGTGCACTCTCCACTGAGTGCTTTTAGTTTTACGCTCTTTTGATCGGGGCGGGTAGGTGGTGGCGGGACGGCGCAGTGTTTGTGGCACTCGGCAGTAGGCACCCGCGGCACGGCCCCGCACCCCCGCTGTAGGCTCTCGCGGGCTGCGGAACCGGCCCCAGAAGGGGGGACGGTCCGGGCGAGTGTGGCAGCTCCTGAGCTAGTATGGGCACCCTCTATCATACTGTAGCACTACTGATCCTGGTCATTAGAGCTGCCAGGGATAGCGTCAGGAGCCGGTAGGAGTCAAAACCCTTCATATTTGAGAGACATCGTGTCCCATACGGCTCTATACATACGCTCGCACACAACGACGAGCGCCGACCCCGCGGCGCTCCCCGGGTTCCGCGGTCCTTCGAGTCACGTCATCGTCGCTGTCGCGAAAAGAGCGACACAGACAGCGACTGCGACCCCACCAATGGGCAGTTTTGTAAGAAAGCACACCTACTCATACGGAGTAGAGAAAATCGACAACCGTTTTTGGTCCAAGGTTCCGCACCGGCGCCCCTGCGGCGTTCAGCTCCTCAGCGGCTTGAGGCCGAGCTGCTCCCGCATCGCGTTTGTCTCGTCCACCGACATGCTCTCCTCGCCCATCCGCTTCCGCTCCGCCGGCGCCGCGCCTCCACCCGCCGGCTCGGCCGGCGCCTCAGCCTGCGGCGCCTGCTTGAAGAGCCCCGCGCCGCGCTCCTTCTTGCGCTTCTTCTTGCGCTCGCCGCCGCCACCGCTCATCATCCTGTCGAAGGCTGCCGCGCTGCCGCCGCCGCCGCCCTCCACCGCGTCCGCGCCGCCCCCCCTGCGCGGTGGCGGCGGCGGCGGCGGCGCAAAGTGCTCGCGGCCCGAGCGTTTGTCTGCGTCGCGGTCCCTGCGTCCCGCAGCCTCGTCCGCGTCGCGCTGCCGCTTGCGCTCCTCCCACTCCGCCTTCTTCCGCGCCTGAGGGGGAGGTGGAGCGCGGTTGCGCGTGTGCGTGCGTGCGCGTGCGTGCGTGCGTGCGTGCGTGTGCGTGCGCGTGCGTGCGTGCGCGCGCGCGCGCGGCGTGCGCGTGCGTGCGTGCGTGCGCGCGCGCGCGCGCCTCGAGCGCCAGCTCCGCCTGCGCGCCCGCCTTACGCCGGGACAGCACCTCCTCGATGTGCGATCGCCGCTTGGCGTTGGCGGCGCGCTCCTTGTCCCCGAGCAGCGAGGCGCGGACGGCCGCCTCCTCACGCTCCCCCGCGGTCGTCGCCGTGCCGCGCGCCTCCGCGAAGCGCTGCTCCTTCTCCGCCGCGTGCGCCTTGAGCTCCGCGTTCCGCTCCACGATCTCGCGCTTCCGCTGCTCCAGCTCCTTTTCGCTCAGCTTGCGCGCGACGTGGTCGGGGATCGCGTCCGGGTCCTTGGCCTGCTCCTCGCGGAAGTCGCGGCAGTGGTCGCACCGCACCGTGCGGCCGAGCAGCTTGGCGCCGTTGAAGTTGTCAACCGCAAGCACCGTCGAGCGCTGGTCCTCGTAGCAGATGAAGGCGAAGCCCTTGGGCTTGCCGGTCCCCTTGTCGCGGGGCATGTTGACGTCGACGATGTCGCCCCACTGCGCCATCACCGTCGCCACGTCGCCCTCGGAGAGCTCGTACGGCAGCCCGCCGACGTAGACGTACGCCGAGTCCGAGTACGTCGCGTGCCACGACTTGGAGACGTCCCAGCTGCCGGCGTCGCCGCGCGTGTTGCTCGCGAGCTGCGTCTCGACCTCGCGCCGGTTGATGCGCTCCACCTCCTTGACGCGGTTCATGGCGTCGGGCAAGAGGCGGAGTCCGAAAGAATTTTACCCCTGCAAGTCGGCGGGCTCGGGATTTTTGTATAGCAGCTGCTGCCTCCACCACTGCGGGACGCGGCCACGATGGGTGTGCAGACCCCAGTTCCGGCGGACGCAGCGAGCGTCGGGACTCCATCCCAGCAGACGAAATCTTCAGTGGCGGGGCTGGATGGAGAGATGGATGGCCCCGTGGCCGACGACTGGGGGGGCGTCAGGAGAACTCCTGGTGAGTTCGACTACGCCTGCATATGCGGAGAAACCTTCCCCACCCGCCTCCGGCGCGACATCCACGTCCGTGCGGCGAGCCTGCTGTGGGAACAGCTGACGCAGTCTCGCCGCGAGGCTCGCCCCAGTCGCCCCCCCGGGCAGGGGGGGACCCGTGAGGCGTGGGAGTGCCCGCACAGGGTATAGGAGCTTTCACAACCCCCTTGGTCGAGGACAGGCGCGCCTCCTCCTCCGCGATGCTTGGCAGCGTGGCGGCATGACGCTGCGGCTTGTA
>NW_005200332.1:20034-22585 GCF_000372725.1 Emiliania huxleyi CCMP1516 | reverse complement strand
CCGTCTTCGCCTTGTCGTGGGCGTTCAGAAAGCAGTGCAGCGCCCTCGCTGCGGGCGACACAGCCGCCGGGGGGGCGCATTCAACCTCCGGCGCCTCGGAGGCCAGAGCCTCGTCCGGCAGCACCCCACCCGCCAGCTCCGTCGCTTGCTCCTCCTCGGCCTCCTCCGCCTCGTCCTCTCGCCCCGCCTCCGGCGCGCCCGCCGCCCTCGCTCTGGCGGCCTGTGTGGCGGAGGCGGCGCCCTCACTGCCGCCCGCCTCGGCGAGCTGCGGCTCGGGCGCACGGTGGCGGTCGCGCTCCGACTTGCCGAGTAGCTCCCACAAAAGGGCGACCGTGGCTGTCAGCTTGCGGTGGGCGATGATCATGGCCGGGAGCGGGTGCTCGGACCGCAGCAGCTCGAGCGCCGCGCTCGACGTCTGGAACTCGCACATCTTCCTCCCCTTGCCTGCGCCGCCCGCCGTATGCAGCCGCCGCGCGCCCGTCGCCTCGCCGAGGCGGAGCTCGTGGAAGAGCAACGCGCCGACGTCCTTTGGTGACTTCCAGTTGACCGGTCGCGCCGCGCGGCCCGTCTGGCGCGTGCCGTGCTGCTCGAGCGAGCGGAGGGCCTGCTCGCAGTCCACCGCCTGCCTCCGCAACAAAGAGGCGTCGACGCGCAGCCCGCCCACCTCCATCCTCGCCAGCACGGGTGGGAGCAGCATCTCCTGCGCGTAGGCCCTGTCGAAGCGACTGCCCATGTCGCGCACCCGCCTCTCGACATGCAGCATCACGCCCAGCGCGAGCAGCGCATCCTCACAGCAGCGACAGCAGCCATCGGAGGCGGGGGCGTGGCGCGGCCCGACCAGGTGCGGGGCGAAGCCGCGGGCCATGTCGTGCAAGTCTCTCAGCCGCTCCTCATCGCCCGGCGAGAGCATCCACGCGCCCACGTGAGGGTCGAGCAGCAGCCCGCGCGGGGCGATGCCGCGCACGGCTAATAGCGCGAGTTGTCGCTGCGCGTCGTACAGCACCTTCTCCGCCCGCCCGCCAAGCACAAGGCGCAGCGCCTCCCACGCCGGCTCGAGCCTCTCCCCGTCGGCCGGCTGCGTCCCACACAGCGCAGCCTCGTTGACGCCACTCGCTGCGCTGTCGCCGCCGCCGCCGCCGCCGCCGGGCCCAGCGTTGCCGCAGAGGGGGAGGTAGTAGGCCGTGGGCGGCTCGCAGCAGAAGGCGGCCCCCCGGAGCGAGACGCCGAGGTAGGGCGGCCGGTGAGAAGCACGCTTGGCGCCGCTGCCGGCCTGCACGTCGAGCGACATCGAGAAGCGGCTCGCGCCGAGAAGCAGCTGACGAAAGGTGTCGAGGGCGACGTGGCCAATGCCACCGCCCGGCGCCAGATGCAGGGCCTCGCCGCTGGTCGCCACAACAACCCGCTGCAACGCCGAGATGGGCTGAGCCGGAGCGCCAGCGAGGGCATTGGAACTTGGAGCGACGGCCGCGGCAGCAGAGGCTGCGCCGGGTCGCGTCTGCGCCGGTCGCGGCGGCGGCGGCGGCATCTGCTGCCTCTGAGGCATTTGAGGCATGTGAGGCTGCGCCTGCGCGGGCTGAAGCGGCCCAAGCCGCTGCCGAGACGCAGCGGTCAGAGCCGCGTCGTCGCCACCCCACGGCCGCTTTGCCGCCGGCCCAAGTCGGCCCGACGCCGCGACCGCCCCTTCGACCGCCCCACCCTCTGGCGGCACTGCCGGGCCGCCGAAAGCAGCGCTCCCACTCGGCCCAAGGGCAGCGCCCATACGCGGGTCCGCGCTCACGCTCGCTCCAGATCGCCGCCGCTTGCTGCCGACTCCTCGGCTCGCGCCCCTGCCGCCCTTGCTGCCCCTGCCCCCCCTACCACCCCTGCCGCCTCGCCGCCCGCCGCGGCTCCCACGGCGTCCCTCAAGAGGCGCGCCGCCGTCTGCTTCCGTCGCCTCGCCGCTGTCGAGCTCGTGCTGCAAGGCCAGGACCTCGCGCGCCTGCGGGCAGAGATAGAGGTGGCGGGGTGGGGGGTGGGGGTGGGGGGTGCACCAAAACCGCGCAAGTGGGCGCGCGCCTCTTCGATCAGGGTACGCGCGATGGCGCGAAAGTAGGCACCGCGCCCGGTCGCGCCCCGCATGTGCTGGGCCAGCTGCCCACTCAGCGTGCTTGGCTTGGCGGCGAGCAAGTCATCCACCTGAGAGGAGGGTAAACCGGGCACCGATTCAGCTCTGGTTTCGGTCCGGTGGCCGGCTTTGCGACTTTTTAGCGGGGAGCGTGCCTGTCGGTATCCCGCGCTGAAGAGCGCCCCCGCGAGGTGCGGCGTCATGGCCTTGAGCCGCGGCTCGTACAGCGGCACCAGCTCCTGCCGGACGTTGGCCTTCAGTCTGTCTCGCAGAGGCTTGACGAGCTCGCGCAGCATCCACCACGAACCGTCGCGGTGGCCGCCACGACCGTCGCGGCGGTCGTCGCCAGCCATGCGGTCGCAGAAGCGCTCGAGGCCACCCGCACGACTTGCCGCCTCATCTCGCAGCTTGGCGAGGCTGTCCACGTCGAGCGGCTCCTTGTTGGTC
>NW_005200332.1:17857-19467 GCF_000372725.1 Emiliania huxleyi CCMP1516 | reverse complement strand
GAGCCCGTTGGAGCGCACCTCCTCCAGCTCCTCGAGCATCTTCTTGGACTCCTCCAGGCGGTCCGCGCTCGCCATTGCAGCCGCGGCAGCGCCCCCGAACGGCAGCGCCTCCCACTCGACGAGCTTGCCGCCGCCGGCGGCGATGTCCGCCGCGTTGTACGGGTAGGACCGCACCAGCCCGGCGGCACGGAGCGCTTCGAGCGCTCGCTCGAAGGCCTGCTTGATCTGCACGCGCGCCGGCTTGTCGGCCGCCTGCTGCCAGAGCAGGGTCGCCCACACCAACGCCTCCACCCCGGTCCGATCGATGACCTGCCGCGCCACCATCGCCTCGAGCAGCAGCCGTTGCACCTCGTTGCCGCCCCAATCGCCCTCGCTGCCGCCGCCACTTCCCTCCGCCGCCGAGCGGGCGGCGGAGGTGGACAAAGCGGTCGCGGGAGCGGGTGGTGGCGGCGGTGGCGGTGCGGGTGGTGAAGCGGCGTGAGCACTCTCGGGAGCGATGGCTGGTGACGTGGAAGAAGCGGCGCCGCCGCTGGCGCCGACACTGACGGCGGCGCTGACGGCGGCGCTGACATCGGCACCGGCGCCAACACCAGCAGCAGCGGCGGCGGAGGCCGCGGCGAGTGCGGCGGCGGAGGCGGCGGCGGAGGCGGCGGCGGAGGCGGCGGCATCGGGTGCGGGTGCGGGTGCGGGTGCAGCAAGTGCGGGTGCGGCGGGTGCGGCGGCGGAGCGAGAGAGGAGCCGTGAAGTCACGGGAGGGATGGGCTCGGCCAGCAGCTGCACCGCCGCATCGACCGACGGCTGCACGCCGCCCTGGGCTCCGCCGCCGGTGAGCACGAACGCATCGCCCGCGTCGCACATTCCGGTGCGGCCCGCGCGGCCAGCCATCTGGCGAAAGTCGGTGGCGGTCATCGAGGACACGCCCTTCTTGAGGCTCCAGAAGAGGACGCGCCGCACCGGCAAGTTGACCCCGGCCGCGAGGGACGATGTGGCGCAGAGCACGCGGACCAGGCCGGCGCCGAAAGCCGTCTCGACCAGCTGTCTCTCGCCCTCGCTCAGGCTCGTGTTGTGGACGGCAAACCCGTCCCGCAGCAGCGCCTCCAGCCTCGGAGTCCGGATGCCGTCGGGGCAGCACTTGTGGATCTCGAGGTCAAGATCCGGCATCGCCCGGCCCTCCCCGCCCAATCCCGCCAGGCTGCCGCCGCCGCCGCCGCCGCCACAAGCCACGCCGCCGCCATAGGCCCCGACGCTGCAGCCACAGAAACAGCCGTGCCGGGCCCAGACCGCATAACTCGAGCGAGCCCAAGCAGCGCCGGGACGCTCCTCTCCACAGTGATGCTCCTCGCCATCATCGTCACCACGACGTGGCTGCGGACGGGCGTCGCCCACGACATCGTCCGCCCGCTCTCCAACGTCGCCGAGATCCCTGCCTCGCCTGCCAGGAGCGGCGTCGAGCTCCTCGCTGGGCAGGTGCGCGGGTAGAGCTCTCCACCATATTCTGCCGCGATCCCGGCTGCTGAGAGCACGGCGCCGCCCGGTGCGCGCGAAATGACCCCTGCCGTTCCCGCGCGCACGCAGGTCGCCGAGGAGGACGTCGAGTGCCAATGCGCAAG
>NW_005200332.1:4797-17757 GCF_000372725.1 Emiliania huxleyi CCMP1516 | reverse complement strand
GACGAGGCTCTTCCCGCCCGACGTGGGCGCCACGTACACCAGGGCACGGCCGCCCTCCAGCACGCCATCCAGCGCGAGCGCCTCGGCCTGCCACGCGTGCAGCGCCGTGATGCCGAGCGTCGCGTAGTTGGCGACCAGCTGATCGTTGAGGCCGTACGAGGCGAGCCTCAGATCGTGGCCGGCCCCCTCCTCCGGCCTTGCCGTCTGATTTGTCGGCTGAGGCATACCGGACGACGACTTTGGCCACCGCCGCCACAAAAGTGGTCGCGGCCAGCGCGGGAAAAAGCCGGCAGACAATTTTGGTCCCCCCTTCACTCCATGCACCGAGGGTACATTGGCGCGTAAAAGGAGAGTCACGGGATCGCGCGCCTCCACCAGGAAGGACTACGCAGCATCCCTTCGAAGCATCCCTGACATCCCAAAAAATACGTTGCCGTTGGCGCAGCAAGAGAAACCGCGGACCGCCACTCACTCACTGCAACACGCCGTGCAGGCAGCCCGTGCCTTTTGGTGTACCCCGTTTGTACCGCGTCCTGTGCCCCCGAGTTCATTTTGTACAAACAAACACAAGACTCAAAACTCCGACGGCTAAAAGACGCCGCGGACAAATGAAAATCGGCGACGCCGAATTCTACACATGACAAACATGTGAACAGATCCACAGTCGTCTACTAAGAGCATAGCTATCGGCGCGACGGCCTTTGAGCGGAGGGTCTCGGGGAGCAAAAAGAGGCGCCTCCGTGCACAGCCCCTTGTCGCCCTTGGAGTGTGAAGGCTTCGTAGGACGTAGCCCTCCGGTCAACTATGTCTATGAAGATCCGCAGGACTGGAGCGAAAGGCGAGTGCTCCGTGCACGTGCCTGTTGCGTGTGTAACTTTCAGCAGGGACGTCAAAGGCTCAAGGGTCCGTCAACGGTCAAGCGCCATGCCAGTGACACCCCAAAGGCCAAAGTCCAAAAAGCAAAGTGTGACGGAAACGGTTACCACTTCGTAATTGCCGCAGCGGGAGTTTTCACGATCAGTTCCGTTCTAGCCCCGAGACTAAAATCCTAGGGTCGGTTTTGCAGCGCAGAAAGGTGCTTGTAACGAATATATAGTAGGGGGAGGGCTCCCAGGGCTTGGAGGTCTTTTCAGTTGCAACCATCGAGATCCACACACTAACACAGACGTCTGAAGAAAGGAAAGGAGGAGGGAACACCGTTTCACCTCGTGTGACATGTTGTATGGCCATCACACCCGAGAAGGTCACGGTCCCGAGAAGGTCGAAGAGAAGCGGCCACGCAACACACTACACACTCGACTACTTGCGCCCACGCAGCACGGCCTCGAGATCCACAGAGCCGCGCACGACGAGCTCACGCGCGCGGCCCATCAACGCGCTCGGGGATGGGGGCATCGGGAGCACGTCTTCCAGGAAGTTCGACCTGATAGACGCCTGCACCGCGTCTGCAACCTCCGCATGGCGGCGGAGTAGGACCGTTCCGCTTGCGGGGGGGACGAAAGCATGGAATGCAACCTTCCGCTAGCAGAGCGAGCCTCTCGACGCGCGTCGACGAGGATGGTAGCCATTCGAACCTGCCACTCTCCGTTCTGAAAAAGCAGTACGAGCGTCCGCACGCAATTTCAAGGTGGGCGCCAAAGCCCCGCCGGTACAATCGCAGCTCCTTCCTCCGCAGCGCCTTAAACCGCCTTCGGCGCTTTTTTGCCAATTCGCGCTTCGCTTGAACTGAATTGCGGTGTCGCACGAAGTCCAGGCAGTGGTCGAGGAGCAAGTTTGTAGCAAGCGGGGTCGCAACCAGGAGCACGGAACCGTCTGTTGCAATCAGAGAAGCGACCTTGACACCTGAGTGGAATGCCGCGATGCCGTGCGTAACCAACAGCGGGTCGTTGTTGACGAGTGGCGTGAGTACCATCAATGTTGGCACCATGGCAAAGGCGCAACTCTGAGGTGATTTCACGAGCATGCGCACCCATTTGACGCAGAGGTATCCGACAGCCGAGCCGGCTTCGTAGCCGCTGAGAAATGCAGAGTTGCCGCCGAGGGAGACCAAGCCCGGTGGCAATCCGAAGCATCGTGATCGAACGGTGCAGAGCCACTCAAAGTACTCTGTGCGCTCATCAAGAAGCAGGTATCTATGGCTAGCCCAAGACGACGAGCTGAGTAGTAGTATCGGGTAGCGTTTGAAATCAGCTGAACTTGATTTCCTTCCAGCGCCCAATGCCGCACCGAAAGGTGCGTTCCGACAAGCCGCAATGGGGCAACATGACCTGGTTTGAGCTCCCAATTTCGCAGCGAAAGGTGTGCATCGAGATTCAGCAAGGGGGCAAGTCCTTCAGGCCAACGCCAATCGCAATCGTTTCGCAGTTGGGGCGAAGTTTGGTCTTCCTCTTCGTCATCGATCGGCGGCGAGAGGCGGCGAGTGGTGACGCGAATTTCAACCGAAATCGCGCCACCCTTTGTGCACTTTGAGCAAGAGTCGCTCCTCGTCTCTCGCAATGTTGTTGTGACGGTTGAATTTTTGCCGATTTCTGTAAGCGTCCATTTTTGAATAGGTTTGGAAACCACCGAGGGGTACGATTCCACATAATTCATCCGACGGAAACGTGGCGATGGCACCTGATTCGGGGCGCAGGGGGGGGGGGGGGAGGATTTGGTTCTGATGAAGGTGGGGCAGCACCGAGGGGGATGGGGGAGGGTCACCGTTTGGGCGAGCCAAGGCTGTGGCGCCGACGGCGGCACCCTTGTACGAGGCTGTGAGGGGAGCGGCGGCGAGAGGGGGGGCGGCGGCGACGCAGGCGAGCCGCACACGCGCGTGACGGAGGGAAGCGCGGGCGGCGGGAAGAAGGAGGACGGCGGCGGCGGCGAGGCGCAAAACGGGGGCGGCGGAAGTGGGGGCGACGGCGGCGGCGGAGTGAACGGCGGCGCGCGCACGGACGGCGACGAAATCGACGGCGGGGAGGGGCGGGGCTGCATGGCGGCGGCGGACGCGCACACATTTGTCGTGCTTGCGCATTGGCACTCGACGTCCTCCTCGGCGACCTGCGTGCGCGCGGGAACGGCAGGGGTCATTTCGCGCGCACCGGGCGGCGCCGTGCTCGCAGCAGCCGGGATCGCGGCAGAGTATGGTGGAGAGCTCTACCCGCGCACCTGCCCAGCGAGGAGCGCGACGCCGCTCCTGGCAGGCGAGGCAGGGATCTCGGCGACGTTGGAGAGCGGGCGGACGATGTCGTGGGCGACGCCCGTCCGCAGCCACGTCGTGGTGACGATGATGGCGAGGAGCATCACGGTGGAGAGGAGCGTCCCGGCGCTGCTTGGGCTCGCTCGAGTTAGCGGTGTGGGCACGGCATGGGTGTTTTTGTTGTATCAGGGCTTGGAGGTGGACCTCCAAGAATATTACGTTAGCCTACAAGGCGGTCTCTCTCTCTGCCCTGCTCCCTGCTCCCGCCCCCTCCCCAATGCCTGCCGGACAGCCCCACCTCTCCCGTCGGTGCCGCATTTCGTCAAAGGCACCCGCCCTCGCCGCCGGGCGCTTCCTCGGCGGCCTCCCCCTCCCCCTCCACTCCCTCTCCTCTCCGTCGGGCTCGGCGGGCTCGCCCGACGTGTCCGACGCGGGCGGGGGCTGCCGCAGCGGAGGCACGGGGAGCGGCGAGGGGTGATCGGTGCCGAGGGACGAGCCGCCGTCGGCGTTGTAGCCGCTGCGGAAAGAGGGCGCCCCGGCTGCCGCGCTTGCGGCGAAAGGGTCGCCGGCGTCGGCGCCGCTGTGCGCCCACCCCCCACCCCGCCGCAGCGACACGGTTAGCGCCGCGAGGGGGAGGGCGCAGGGCAGGAAGAGGAGGCAGAGCCCACTGCTTACTGCCAGCAGGAAGAGCAGCAGGGGCGAGGTGAGCAGCACGCCTCCGGCAAGCGCGATAGCGGCGCCGGGCCTCGCCGCCGCCCACGCCCACGCCCACGCCCCCGCCGCCTCGAGGCTGGCGGCGCCGCTCCGGAGGAGGGAGGGCAGGTGGAGACAGAGGACGTGGACGCAGAGAGAGGTGCAGAGCACGGGAAGAGTGAGGAGGAGGCCGCAGCCGACGGCCAGGCAGGCGACCAAAAGGAAGGGCGCAAGCGTGACGCAGCACGCCGCGAGCGTCACCAGTGCGAGCGGCCGCGAAGACGCGGCGTGCGAGGCGCCCGCGATGGCGACCGCGCCGAGCCCGATGGCGACCGCACCGGCCGTGTCGATGAATGTCGCGGGCGGCGCACGCCAGGTGTGCCAGGCGCGAAAATGCCCGGGGTGCGATGAGGGCGGGACGCTCTGGGGGCTCGCGCTGGCCGATGCAATCCGCGCCATACTTGAGTAGGATTCCTGCTCGAGTCGCAAGTCCCTTGCCCGCCCCCCGCGACAGAGGTGGCGGAGGGAGCGTGCCAGCTTCACAGCTGCTCCTGTGAGAGGTGCTGGAGCAGCGATGCAACCGAGCCAAGGGCCCGAGTCGTAAACTTCCCACTACGGCAGCAGCGGTCGCCGGCGGCAAACCCCGCAAAGTGACCCGTTTTTACCCACCCACGCCCGTGCGCGCGTATCTTAGCTAAGGTACGCGGCCACACGCGCTGGCGCGCACGGCAACCGGGACTTACACGCGCGACACGAGGGACTGTGTATCCTCGCCTGCCTCGGGGGAGAATAGCCGCCCTCACCCGCTGCCGCGCATCGAGCTCGGCGCGGGGCTGATACGTGTCATTCTGTGCCGGCGCGTATCTTAGCCAAGATACGCGGCCACACGTGCAGACGCGTATAGCGGTACTCGCGCCCACACGTGCAGCCGCCTATCTTGGCCAACATAGGCGGGCGTGAGCGCGTGAAACGGCCTGTTGGCGAAGGCGACTCGCGCTGGCACGTGCACAGAGGGATGTTCACATACGCGGCTACACGTGTGGGCGCCTATCTAGGGGAACATACGCGCCCCATGCGTGGGCGTGTATGTCACGCGGTACGCGGCTGCGAGTGCAGCCGCCTATGTTGGCCAAGATAGGCGGCTGCACGTGTGGGCGCGAGTACCGCTATACGCGTCTGCACGTGTGGCCGCGTATCTTGGCTAAGATACGCGCCGGCACAGAATGACACGTATCAGCCCCGCGCCGAGCTCGATGCGCGGCAGCGGGTGAGGGCGGCTATTCTCCCCCGAGGCAGGCGAGGATACGCAGTCCCTCGTGTCGCGCGTGTAAGTCCCGGTTGCTGTGCGCGCCAGCGCGTGTGGCCGCGTACCTTAGCTAAGATACGCGCGCACGGGCATGGGTGGGTAAAAACGGGTCACTTTGCGGGGTTTGCCGTCGCGGGCCAAGATATCGGTTCGTCGGTGATCTGTGATCTGTGAGGGTCCGCCCGCAGGCGCATTTTGTATACCGAGGCGGTGCCCGGTGCCGAACCTGTCGGACCTTAAGACAGCGTTGTAGATCCCTGGGCGAGGGTGGTGGAGAGGGCGGTCCGGCGGCGGAGCACCCACCTCCTCCCGGCGTGCCGGGAGGCAGGATGTCATCCCCCGTGATCCAGACCGCCCCGTTGGAGGTAGGCCGCTCGTCTAGCCAATCAGCCTTAAGCGAGCGGCCTGGCCGTTGGAATGGCCGGGTGGAGAGAGGGGCGGAGTCGGCTCGGAAGCGCGACTGCAGCCACGAGGACTGCCCGCCCACTCTCGTCGGGTTGAGGGGAGGACGGCTGTCTCTGACGGCGAACCTCAGTTACGAGCCGCCCTCCCCCGATGCGGACATGCGGGGGGGAGGTCAATGACCTGCCTAGTCGCCCGACATGCCAGGCATGCCGACCTTTCGGAGCCCCCCCTCGTACACGTGTGCCGGACATGCGGGGGGAAGGTCTGTGACCTGCCTAGTAAGCCGACATGCCAAGCATGTGCGGCCGTTCGGAGTCCCCCCTTGTAGACGTGTGCCGCTGGGATCATTCCAGTACGCCCGGAGGGCGACGGTCCCCCGGTAGTAGACGTTGGCGCCGAGGAGGGAGGAGTCGCTGAAGGACGGGTAGTCGTCGGTCATGCGGGGGAGGAGGAGTCGGCGAGTAGCGGGGATGAGAAATGCCTGAGAGGGTGGGGAGGGAGGCGTGAGGCGCGAGGTGAGGGGCGTGGGGGCGCGGGGCGCGGGGCGTGCGTGGGTTGCGCGGCGTGAGGCGCAGGGCGTGCGTGAGGCGGGAGGGCGCGGGGGCACAAGGAGTTGTGTGTGTGTGTGTCTGTATGTGTGTGTTGGTTTGTTTGTGCGAGGGCTGGGCGGGGCAAGGCAGGGCGGCGGCGAGCGGCGAGCGGCGTCGGCGAGATCGGCGACGAAGAGAGGCGGTGGTGACGTACACGGCGGCAGCGTTCACGGCAGCAGCGCCGATGGCGGCCCCGCGCAGCAGCGGCGGCGCCCTGAGTGAGGCAGACTGCCCTCTACAGCCTGCTGGGAATGCTCCCGACGAGCGGCGCGCCATGCGGGCCCGCCGCGGGCGACGCGGGCGGCGAGCCGACACGCGTGTCGCAGGCGTAGACAGCACTGGCGAAGCGAGGCGGCTGGCGCCGGCCCCGGAGGCGGCTGCAGTAAGAGCAGCGAGGCAGAAGTCACTGTCCAAGGCGTACTGAGTAGGCTGCCATCGAGCAGCGCGCCATGCGGGCCTGCCGCCGGCGACGAGATTGGAGAGCCGACAGGCATCGAAGGGGTAGGTACTGAGGAGGGCCATCGCGCCCGAGGCGGTCCGCGCCGGCCCTGCAGGCCGTCTCAGAGAGCCTGGCGAGGCTGTACAGAATGCCAAGAGCATACTGGGCAGGCTGCCGTCGAGCGACGAGCCATGCTGGCTCGTCGCAGGCGATGAGGTCGAGGAGCCGATCGGAGCGTCGCAGAGGCTGCCGACCACTGCCGTTCGCCCTCGGGCCCAGGGGTGGAAGGCAAGCATCCTGGCGTTTCTGGCGAGCGTCCAGACGTCGCAGAGCATCCGGCAGGCGCGCAGCGACCCAAATTTTTGCTCACCGCACGGCCGTGCGAGCCGTTGGTCGGTGGTGATGGTCGGCGTCGGCGTGCGCCGACCGACGCGGCGGCGGTGGGCGTCATGTGGCGGGCGTGGGAAAGAGCATTGTCCGAATTTCGGCGCTTTTAGCGATCCGAAGGTTCGTCGGTCGATCATCGAGAGGAGCATGGCGCGCCCCTCAGCAGCTGCCGCGGGCGAACCCGTGCGCGCGGAGAGCGCCCCAGGCAAGCTCGCCCTCGGCGCCCAGCCCCCGTGACAGGCGCGTCGCCCAGTCGCAGCAGCGGTCGCGGCCAATAACTCGACTCGTCGAGCGGTACTTGAGGCGGGAAGTGCGCGCCCCTCGGCAGCTGGTGCGTACGGAGCGCAGGCATGCGAAGACCGACCCCGAAAAGCTCGTCCTCGGCGCCCAGCCCCTGTGACGCCAGGCTTGTTTTTGCGAACATATTTCGGCCGTGGGAGCTGCCAGAGATGTTCTCTCCGTGAACACCCCCTTTAACGAGACGCGGTGCGTGCGCTTGGAAACATGTACCCCCCCACACACCCCCGGACCGGCTTCGGTTGTACCTGTGGCCATCGACGCTGACCATCCTGCTGCATACTCAGCGCTTGCCGCCATGTCGACGTCGAGCGTAGGCAGCCCCGACGACAGTGGCGAGCCAGCGCCGCAAGTTATAGCAGTCGTGGGAGGTAATGAGTGGGAGGTCCGCCGATGGCTGCCAGTAGCGGGTGTTGGGGGGGAGAGATCCGGCCAGGGGCGGGAGCTGTGTCGCGCGCACCTTGGCGAGGTCGTTGGGGTGGACGATGTACCCCCTGATCTGGTACTGCACGTTCGACCAGCCCGGAGCGCGCTTATAGTTCTTGTTGGGCCGCTCCGTCTCCTGCTTGTCCGTCCACGTCTGGCCCTGAAAGTCGAGAATCCGCTTCCGCGTCACATGCTGCGGCAGGTACGTGTTCGGCCATCTCGAACATGCCGGCCTGGAGCGCGTCCTACTCCGACGGGAACTGGGGATTAGGACGGGCCCAGATGGGGAAGGGGAGGGGGGGAGGCTCACACCCGCAGCTCCTTGTCGTAGCCCATGTCGACGAGGGCGACGCCGGTCAGCATGACGGTCACGCTCACTTGGACCTGAAGGAGGCGCGACGCGGGGTCAGGAAGGTGAGAGAGGGCGGCCGTGTAGCGGGAGCGCACCTCCTCGACGATCGTCTCGCCGAACTTGGAGTCGTTGACCTTCTTGGACGCCTTGCTGCTCGGCGTCTGCTTGCCGCCCGGCGTCTCCACCATTTCGCCCTGTGTGGACAGAGGTGCGTGCGGCGATTCAGGAGTGCCTGGGACGGAGGTGCAGTATGGGGGCTGCAGGGCTGCTCACGAAGTGCGCGCGTCCCTTCTGCGGGGTGCTTGCCATGGTGCTGCGGTGCCGAGCGGGGAGAGCGGAGGGTCCGTGCGCTAGATTGGAATCGAGTTGAGACCGGCGGGCGGGGACACGAATGGGGGCCCTGGTCGTTTCCGCAGGCGAAAGGACAAGACGTGCTTTTAAAATAAAGACGGCTCTTCGGGGGTCAGCGCCGCGCTCCGGGTTTCCCCTATAGCAGCAGAACGCCCCCCCTCTACTCGGAGCTAAACACTCGACACGGACTCGACGCCCACCCACACCCGGCGCCTCACCACTCCGGACCCCTCTTCGTGGTCTCCCAACTTTCACTCCGGGGCGTCTTCCCCCACCCACCTCTCGGTCCTTCCTTCTGGTCGCATCCCGATAGTTGTGCGACGGGCGCGGGGCCCGACCTCCCCTCCTAGCCTTTTTTGGCCGTGGCCCCACCGCCGTCTCGTCCTCTCTGCCTGATTCCGTTGACTCTGCCGACGGTGATCCCGCTCCCGACTCCCCGGGCGAGGACGGCGGCATTGGATCGTGTCGCCTCCCCTCCCCGGGGGGTCGGGCCGGCTCTCCTTGGTCGACAAATCGCGCCCGCACCCGCGGCCTTTCTATCGTTCTCGGCTCGCCCCTCCCCTCCGCCGGCTCCTCCTCAAGCTCGGGGAGGCGTGGCCCTCCTTGTCGTAGATCACGCTGAGGGTCAGGGAGGCGGCGACCCCCCCATCTACAGATGATATGCGCATCTTGAGATAATATGCATCTAAGATGCGCCCTACTTAGACTGCACACTGTCTTGCCTAAGCTCGAGCATCTCTAGATGGTTTTTTCAAGTAAGATGCCCTAGCATCCAGCGTGTCCCTCTGTGCACCAGCGTGGCTGCCTCTCTAGTCCCGCCTGCCACCCAGATACCGAGGGCGGGGCGCACTCTTCGACTTGGGCTATTATCGGCCACCGGGAGGGCGGCCGCGGCGGTGTAGGGGCGGCGGCGAGCTCCCGGTTGCAAATACTCGCCTCACAGTCCAAGATGGCGGCTCGCGCCCCCGTCCGTGCTCTGGTGTATCGCTTGGGTCGCCTCTGCTGCTGTCCTGCTGTGTCTCGTCTCAGCCAGATATCGAGAGCGCGCGACGACAACCAACCCCAACCCTAACCCTCACCCTCACCCTCACGCCGGGATCGTCATCTGACAGTAAGGCTGTGAACACCTCAACCTCTCACAGACCGGCGCATAGCGTTGTAAGACGTATTTTCTTCTCACAAGGTATGCGCTGGTCTCATCAAGCTGCTGTACATCCCCGGCATCGCCTCCCCTGGCTTAGCTAGACTGAGAGATATTGTGCACATGGTCTGTCTCTACAATATACTCACCGACACTTCACCTCCCAGAGCTCGTCCCGGTCCGTCACGGCCATCCTCGGCCTCCGGAGGGCCCCCGGCCGCGGCGCGGTGCGGCGGCGTCACAAATCCGACCACAGAACACCGGGACGCGGTCGGGCGATCTGAGGCCCGACTAGGCGTATGCATTGCCCATCCAGGGCTATCACCTGGACCTATCAACAGGCGCCTGCGGTGCCGTGCTCAGGAGTTGATGTTCCAACCTGTTCACACTTTCATACGGTACAGTACGATTGAGAAGAAAATAGCGCTGTTCGGTGCTCCTGTGAGAGGTTCTCTCGAGGTTCTCGAGGGGGATATCCTTTGGCCACGTTGGGTAGCGAGGATTGGTGTGACGCGATCCACGCAGGCGTGTTTTCTGGCGGCCGACCGTCAGTGCACGGAGTTTTCAAAAATCTCTCTCTCTCTGAGTTGCCCCACGGGGTGCTCACCGGTGGAGCGGCGCACAAATAATTTTACAAGCCGCGTTGCACCGACAAATCTCTCTCTCTCTCTCTCTCTCTCTCTCTCTCTCTCTCTCTCTCTCTCTCTCTCTCTCTCTCTCTCTCTCTCTCTCTCTCTCTTCTCTCTCTCTCTCTCACCTCCCGGCTGGAGGACATGGCGGAGGACGCACGTAAAGTTAGAAATTTAAAGAAAAGAACTCTTGCTCACAGCAGACAGGCTCGACACAGGTGCGAACTGTAAAGTTAGAATTTAAACAAAACAACTCTCGCTCTACAGTTAGAATTCAGCAAAAGAACTCTTCGCACGCACACAGGTTCGACACACCAAAGAGGCACAGCCGGCGACGGACCCACTCGGTCGTCCATTGCCGCCAGCCACGCTCTGGTCGCCGGGCGTTCGGTCGCCAGCTCTCCAAACTCGTCGTTTGGTCACCGAGGAGTGGAGAGCGAAAGCACGCCTCAAACTCCAGGACGTGCAACCTGGACGCATCCCTCCTTGAGGCAGGGGTACGCGCTCGAATTTTGGCGTTTTATACGATATTTACCGCCCACCCACCCCACTTCGTGGGGACCCCCCCACCTCCGGAGGCTCCGGTCGGTCGCCCCACCTCCGGTCGGTCGCTCTCTCGGCGGTATAATTGATTCACAGCGGCGAGCGTGTGCGGTGTGACCCTTATGAGCCAACCCGACCGACCCCCCCCCCCCCCCTCGGTCTGCGCGCCGACCGACCGGACCCCCCCTCCGGTCTGCGGTCTTCCGCAGCCGCCTTCTACCGAGGACAGGGGGACCGATTTGCACTTGCCAAGGGACCAATTGCTAAACACCCGGGCGGGGGGGGGAGGGGGTACAGGGGGCCGCCCCACAGACCCGTTGCCACGCGCACCAGGTGAGAGGTTCCGCATGCCAAACGCGCACGTTCGGCACAGCAGATACATCACACTGGCGGGATGCAAGGGTACACTCAACACCTACCCGACAGTACATTCCATGCCAGAACATTCCAACATTCATGCATCATTCATGGAGGACCGATTCTCGGCAAGTTTGGCAGGGCGGGCAGCTGTGAAGGATCGATTGCTGTACAACGAGGGACCGATTCCGTGAGGGCCACCTGGAGACCTCGAGACTCCGCAAGTGTCGAAGCGACGGCCCCTGTCTCCTCTCTCACTCGAAGCCGCAAAAGCACCTAAGCCGCTTGACGCGAAGCCGCAGGATGCCCGTATCTCTTGCATTAGCCCTCCTGATCAGCGGCGAGGAGCGCGGCTTCTTCCGCGCGAGAGCCGGTGGCCATCTGTCACTGGCCGCCAGCCGTCTGGCAAGGCACGTGATCGACCCGCTTCGGCAGCGTGATCGAACCGCTGTGCACAGCTTGCTTTGCTTGGACAGACTGCCGCCGCCGGAGTCTAACTCCAGCCTTGCCACTGCCTTGCAGATACGTCACTGGCCTGCAGTCGCTACCGGACTCCCGGCGGGGCATGCAGCTCAGGCGGGGAGGCGGCTGCACTGCTTTCAGCAGCTGGAGGAGTACGAGGCCAGTAGACACCTCTCCACTCACGTGCTGTTGACACGGCCAGATGCGGTGTGGTACTCGGACATCCCACCTCTGGCAACCTTTGCCAGGAACGCTTTCACCGTGAGGGCGCGGTTGCTTTTCAGTGGTGGTGGTACGAAGGGCGACACTCGAGTGCCACGAGTGTCGGTCGACAAACTGTCTGTGTCGTATCCACCGTGGTTCGACGATTCGTGTCTCACATCAGGCCGCAGCTCACCATCGCTGGGCACCCTGGCCATCTCTTCCAGTAGCTGCCATCTATCAGACATTCAGGGTTGCGTTTTTGCAGACGACCAGGTGGCTATGCTACCGCGCCACCTCGCTCCGGCCTTCTTCACACGCGTGGCGATCGCCATGGGTGCAGTGGCGCCGTCCACTAGGTATGCCAGCTGCGAGCCCAACGGCGGTGAAGATCTAGGTGGGCGCCGTGTTGTGATGCGCAGCCCAGCCTGGAATGCCGTTAGCGCAAAGTGCAAGGCGTGCGGCGCCCCACCGCACTTCTTCGAGGGGCGCTTCACGCAGGCGCTGCTCGATGGTGGGTGCGGACTATTAGTGGGAGGCTCCCGAAATCGTGAACAGCATCTTCTTTTCATGCGTCTCACTGTGAACACACAGGTGCGGGCTCGTGGTGTCCGGCTTCGGCTTCATCGTTCCGCCCGACACGGGGGGCGCCAGGCGAAATGAGGTGAGTAAGCGGCAAATCTTCGAGTTCGTAAAGCTCCACGTCCTCTTCAACCACTCACCCATAACCGACGCGTACCGAGGCATGCCTCAGCCCGTGCACCCTCGGGGTGGGTGGGAGTGCTGAGGCGAGACTCTTTCTATGCCGTTGCCCGAGGCCTACGGAACTGCTCGCTGGCTTCTCCTCCTACACCTCCGAGCGCCCCGGGGGCCGCCGCGGCGCTGCTGACACAGCGGAGCCCGGCGAGCCGACGAGCTAGCTCCCTTGTCACACACGCACACGGACGCGTGGAGATCCGCACGCGTGCCCCACACACCCTCTATGCGCCCCGCTCGTGCGCCCCCATATGCGCATGCCTCCGGCCTCCGAAGCGCCCGAAGAGCTCGGTTTCCCTGGGCGCCACGAGTGAGCCGGACCTTTTGTGAACCTTTTTAAAGTCATCAGCGCATGGGTCACGAGGGAGTATAAAGTCGGGCGCGAGCGGGCGAGCTAGCGGTGAGGGCTGCGAGGCGGCGGTCGAAGGCGGCGGGCGAGGGTGACGA
>NW_005200332.1:3919-4479 GCF_000372725.1 Emiliania huxleyi CCMP1516 | reverse complement strand
GGGGGGGTGGATCACGTCACGAGGAAAGTAGAGAGTCGGGGGGGCGCGAGCGGGCGAGCGTCTGAGGCCGGGCGGCATGGCGGTCTTCTGCCAGCTCTACGTTAGACACTACGGTCGCCTCGGTCCAGTACAAGCGGGGCCAACAAGTAAAATGTGCAGCGCTCTCCATTAAAAGGCGCCGTCAAAGTTAGACTTAGGTGAGCTTCAAGACGTGAGCACTCGCACTGGGATAGGGTCAATTCCGCATGCGGGACCCCTTTCAAGACGCTCGCGAACGCGTGAGCACAGCTGGCAAGGTTGGTTTACTTTCCGTGGAGCCCTATACTTTTAGTGGGAGAGGGGGTGTGTCCCCGTGGCGATGACGCACGCAAGTTGGTCACGTGCGAGCGACGCCCGTACGAAGCGCGGCGGCACGGCGGGGCCTCGTAAGAAACCTACATACATCGATGGAGGTAAGGAAACCACGCGTGTGGATCACACGACGTGCACACCACGAGATATGGCTGGAAGAGCTTCGCTCTAACGGGTCACACTTGCACCAGTCGTACACAAATCTCTCT
>NW_005200332.1:2497-3819 GCF_000372725.1 Emiliania huxleyi CCMP1516 | reverse complement strand
GGGGGGGGGGGGGGGGGAGAAGAGAGAGAGAGCGGGAGCGAGTGTGTGGGTGTTCATGTAAACTCGACAACAAACCCGGCCCCCCTCCGCTGCCGCTCGCAGGCGCAGCGCACTGCACAGCACCGCCCTCGCCGCCCCCAGACGACGGCCTCGCCTTTCCCGACCCCTCCTCCTTCAACCCACGCTCGCTCTCCACCGCCCAGCCCGTTCAGTTGTCGCCCGTCCGTCCACCGCCGAGCCCGCGCCTTCTCATCCCTCGTGCTCTTTGTGCGCGTGGCCTCAGCGCCTACCCTCTACTCCCTCGTCGCCGCTGGTCGCAGGAGTCATGCTCATCACCAAGGGGCTCTTCTATAATGTCATGACGGGCGACGGCGTCGCCGTCATCTGCGGCGGCGGCGCGATTGTCGAGAAGGAGCTGGCGGCTGGCGAGATGCACGGTCAATCGCACCCACTCGCACCCGCCACTCGGACGCCCCGGGGAGAGGCCTCCAACTCGCGACGGGCTGCTCCGCCGCAGGCGATCGTCATCGACACATCGTCGCTGCTCGCGTGGGAGCCATCCGTCCAGCTTGAGGTGCGCCGCGCCGGCGGCTGCTTGATGTGCTGCTGCGGCGGCGAGGGCCTCTTCCTCAACGAGATGAAAGGCCCCGGTAGATCTGGATCCAGCCGATGCCCCTCTCAAAGCTTAAGGCGACCTTCGTCTCGCCGGGCGGCGGCGGTGGCGGCGGCGGCGGCGGCGGTGGCGGCGGTGGCGGCGGCGGCGCCTAGAGCTGCTGTCTGCTCCTTCTGCCGACCGGACGTGGCCGCACCCCGCGTGGACACGAGGGGAGAAGGGGTGGTGAAGAGGGAGAGCAGGGGATGGGCCGAATGGCGGGATGCAGGGCTGGCAGCGAGGGAGGTCACCGCGGGAGGCAGCCGAGCAGCGGCACGCGGTTCAGTTCGAGGGCCGGGGAACGCGCGTGCCACTTACGAGAGCAGAGCCGAGGCACCTGTGCCAACTGCCGTTAATCTTAGTGTGTGTGTTACCTTACGCGTTGCGGGCAGGGCATTCGTGCGAGGGCGGGGTTTATGTTTTGAGTTTTGGGCGCGGAGGAACGCGTGCATTGGGACACACACGCGAGAAACGAAGAGGCCAGCACCTGCCACCCTGGCTCGTGCCGCGCGTCGCGTAAGTGAGGCGGAGGGTAAGCGGTGCGGTCAACGTCCGAGCGGTGGCTGAGCCTGATCTTTGCACGGCTCTCTCCTTCTCCCTCTCTCGCGCCGCCGCGCCGCTTTCTCGTGTACGTACTTTTTAATGGGAGAAAGGGGAGAGGGGGTGAATG
>NW_005200332.1:0-2397 GCF_000372725.1 Emiliania huxleyi CCMP1516 | reverse complement strand
TCGCCATGGCGCAGGGCGGGCTCTACTTCTACTCGCGATCAGCAGCCACGCGCCTGATTGATTACGTCAAGGGCCACACCTCCGTGGGCGATGCGAACGGAGTGGACAGGCTGGCGGCGCCTCCCCGGCAACGTCTTGAGAGCTTGGGGCGGCGGCACGGTCCTTACCGCGAGCCTCCCGACCCGTGCGACGCTATAATCGGGTGGCTTGGAGCGCGGGCGTTCACGGGCGTGCAGCTTTACACGGTGAGTTTGCTTTGGAACGTCGAGTATTACATCTGGCCCATGCCCAACCGCTTCAACGCGGCGCATGGCCTCGTCGTTCACCAGCTCAAGCTTGGCGACTCGGCACGCGAGCTCAAAGAGACCATCGCCCGCACCTACCAGGCTCGAGTGGGCAACGCGAGCCGCGTGCGCCCAGAAATTACGTGCCGGCCGGTCAGATGGCTTCACGCGCGCTCCGCCGGCTGGATTTCGTGTACGAATACAGCGCCCTGCGACGGCGACGGCGCTCCGCTCATCACCACAAAGAAGGCGCCGACGGTTCACGTGCCGTGGATGCCCGTGGGAGCTCGCGGTTCGTGCCAGCCGGGGAGGTGGGAGCGCGCGCTCAAAGCGCGAAGCCGTACCGCCTGGCCGCGCGGGAGCCACACCGAGTGAACACCGTTGGGTCGGTGACACCGATGCGCGCGCGCCGGACATGAGATTGTGCCACTCAGCTGCTCATTCATGCAGCTTCTCTGCTGCGTGCTGCTCAGTGCTCAGCTGCGCTGCTTGTGCCGGGACGCTATTGCGTTGCGCTTGCGGGAGCCCTCAAGCGGAAAATTTCCCAAAAATAAAGCCAGCGCTCGGCGAGCGGAGAGGCGCCTCCCATTCGCTATCAATAGATCTATATGAAGTCACGCAAGCGTACAAGTGATCCACTCGCGCCGAAGGGAGTGTTGGGAAGATTCTGTGATTACGGCTGCGTGGTCGCTCGGTGGCCGTCGCGATTGGTCGTCCCGTGCCGACCTCGGCCTCGCGGCCCTCGCACACCTTGGGTTCGTCTAAATTCGAATCGCCGTTGTGGAGTACGGGCGCGGCAAAGACGGCGCCTCGCGACAGCGCCTCGACGGCGGCCGCAAAAGCCGTCTCATGCACGTCGCCGCGCGGCCTCGAGGCGCCGCGAGCGTGCACTGAGGTCAGCACTACCCGCTCCGGCCCGAGACGCCGCGCGCGCGCGCCTTCGAAGCATGCCCCTACTGCGGTGTAGCTACTAGTTGCATCTACCTACTTGGCGCTCTGCCTAGCCAAGGCCGTGTAGAACTTGGCGTCGTTGCTCTTAATGCTATTCAGCACCCATCGCGGGTCTATCCCCGCCTCTTTGCACGCACCTATGCGCTGCGCATAGCGCCGCTCGAGGCTGTAGCTGAGCAGCGGCGGGGCTGTGGCAATGCCCGCCTTCCCGGGGGCGGGGCTCCGGTTCTCTCCCCGATTCGCTCTTTTGCTCGCCTGCCGAGCGTCACACGACAGACAGCCGCTGAGTGGTCGTTTCCCTTGTTGTTGATGTCTCTTTCTCCGCTGCCGCCTCTCTTCTTCGTCTCCTCCCTCCGGCTCCACCGGCTACGTCCGATAGCGTCGACGGCCTGGCGGGGGCGGCGACGTTGGTTGGAACGCCGCACCTCTTCGCGGCTGGGCCAGCTCTCCGTGGTCGATGAATGGCGCCCGTGTCCGCTGTCTCTCTACATGTATCGTACTCGGCTCGCCCCCCACCTCCCTGAAAAAGAAAGAAAAAACAGTCAACTCAAGGGAGGGATGGGCCCTAAAAGAAAGAAAGAATTTTACAACCAAGCACACAGACAACCCAAGGGAGGGATGGGAGGACGGCACGCCGCCACCACACAGGGATTTTAAGGAGAGGAGTGTGGTGCTAGCCGTCGCCCACCCTCGGGCGTCTATCTACCACTTCCTATCTCTCTTCGCAGTTTCTCACCAATTCTCGCAGCGTGGGCCCTAAAAGAATTTAAACAAAAGAACTCTCTCTCACAGCACACAGGCTCGACACAGGTGCGAACTGGCGCGTGCTAGTACTATCACCGGGGCCCTAAAAGAAAGAAAGAAAACAGACAACCCAAGGGAGGGATGGGAGGACGGCACGCCGCCACCACACAGGGATTTTAAGAACAGGGGTAAAAAGAAAGAAAGAAAAACGGACAACCCAAGGGAGGGATGGGAGGACGGCACGCCGCCCCCACACAGGGATTTTAAGGAGAGGGGTGTGGCGCCCGTGCCGTCGCCCACCCTTGGGCGTCCGCCTCTTCCTATCTCTCTTCGCAGTCTCTCGCCGATTCTCCCTGCAACCTTCATCCCACCTCGCGGTCGTCCCTCTCTCAAAGAAACGAAAGAAAACAGACAACCC